>NC_045806.1:61169453-61416953 GCF_009873245.2 Balaenoptera musculus | reverse complement strand
ATGCTGCCCTGCTAGGAGAGAGAACGTAATTCATAGCCCCATCTACTACTGAATATAGTACCCAGTCCTGACCACCTAGTAAGCCTGATCAGAGAATCTAGGCAACTGAGGAGCTCATCCTCACTGGGGTAGGGAAACAAGCCAGAAGTCCTATCCAGCTGTTCTCAGCCAGTAGCACACATCCTCCCCCTCCCTGACAGGAAAATAAGGAAAAATAAGCTTAACTACAATAACCTGTTATTAGTTACACAATATAGAAATATGGAAATTGTAACAGTAATAAACTAAAATGTGAATGGGAGGAGAAGTAGAAATGCAAAGTTTGGGAATTCTATTGAAGTAAAGTTGTTATCAGCTTAAAATAAGATGCTATAATTTTAAGATATTTTTCATAAGCCTCATGGTAACCACAAGGGAAAAACCTGAAGCAATTGCACAAAAAATATAATAAAGAAGTCAAAGCACACTGATACCAAAAGACTTGAAAACAAGAAAAAGACAGTAGGATAAGAAACAAGGGACAATGGATCTACAAAAGAGCCAGAAAACAATTAACAAAATGACAATACTAAGTCCTTATGAATAATTATTTTAAATGTAAATGAATTAAATTCTCCAATCAAATGACACAGAATGGATGAATGAATAAAATAGAAGATCTAACAACAGGCTACCTACAAGAGACTCATTTTGGCCTTAAAAACACAAATAGACTGAGAGTAGAGGAATGGAGAAAGATATGTTCAAGCAAATAGTAACAACAACAAGAAAAACCTGGGGTAGCTATAATACATCAGACAAAATACTTTAAATTAAAACTAGTAATTAAAAAAGACAAAGAAAGTCATTATATAAACAAAAAAGGGTCAATCCATTAAGACGATATAACAAGTGTAATATCTGTGTGCCCAGCATCAGAGCACCTAAATATATTAAGTAAAAACTAACAGAGCTAAAAGGAGAAATAAACAGCAATATGAGAAGAGTTGAGGACTTTGATATCCCACTCTCAACAATGAGTAGATCATCCAGAAAGAGAATTAATAAAGAAACAGCAGATCTGAATGACACTGTAGATCAAATGAACCTAACAGGTATATATATATATACATATATACATACATATATATATACATATATATATATATGTATATATATATATATATATGTATATATATATATATATATATACACATACACATATATATACATTCTATCCAACAACAGCAGAATACATGTTGTTCTCAAGCACACATGGAACATTTTCTAGGATAGACCACACGTTAGGCCACAAAATAAATCTTAGCAAATTCAAGAAGATTGAAATCATACTAAATACCTTCTCTGACCAAAATGGCATGAAACTAGAAATTAATAACAAGAGGAAAACTGGAAAATTCATAAACACCTGGAATTCAAGCAAACTCTCCTTAACAACCAATGAATTAAAGAAAACATTAAAAGGGAAATTTAATACTTTCTTGGGAAAAAGGAAAATGGAAACACAACATACCAGAACCTATTGAATGTAGGAAAAACAGTTCTAAGAGGTAAGTTTATAGCGATTAACAACTAAATTAAGAAGTAAGAAAAATCTCAAATAAACAACCTGACCCTACCCCTAGAAAAAGAACAAACTGAGCTCAAAGTTAGTAGAAGGAAGGAAATAACAAAGATTAGAGCATAAATAATAAAATAGAGACTAAAAAGACAATAGAAAATATCAGTAAAACTAAGAGTTCATTATTTGAAAAGATAAAGACAATTGGCAAAACTTTAGTGAGGCTCACCAAGAAAAAAATCAGAGGACTCAAATAAATAAAATAAAAAATGAAAGAGAATGTTGCAACTGATATCAGAGAAATCAAAGAATCATTACTATGAACAATTATATGTCAACAAATTAGACAATACAGAAGAAATGAATAGATTCCTAGAAACATACAACCTACCAAGACTGAATCATAAAGGAACAGAAAATCTGGACTTCCCTGGTGGCGCAGTGGTTAAGAATCCACCTGCCAATGCAGGGGACGTGGGTTAAATCCCTGGTCTGGGACGATCCCACGTGCCATGGAGCAACTAAGCCCATGCACCACAACTACTGAGCCTGTGCTCTAGAGCCTGCAAGCCACAACTACTGAGCCCGCGTGCCACAACTACTAAAGCCCACATGCCTAGAGCCCATGCTCCACAACAAGAGAAGCCACCACAATGAGAAGCCTGTGAACCGCAACAAAGAGTAGCCCCTGCTCTCCACAACTAGAGAAAGCCCATGTGCAGCAATGAAGACCCAATGCAGCCATAAATAAATAAATTTATTTTTTAAAAAAAGAAGCAGAAAATCTGAACAGATTGATTACTACTAAAGAGATTGAATCAGTAATCAAAAACATTCCAAGAGGGGCTTCCCTGGTGGCGCAGTGGTTGAGAATCCGCCTGCCAATGCAGGGGACACAGGTTCGATCCTTGCTCTGGGAAGATCCCACATGCTGCGGAGCAACAAAGCCCATGCACCACAACTACCGAGCCTGCACTCTAGAGCCTGCGAGCCACAACTAATGAAGTCCGCATGCCTACAGCCTGTGCTCTGCAACAAGAGAAGCCACCGCAGTGAGAAGCCTGCGCACTGCAAAGAAGATCCAATGCAGCCAAAAATAAATAAATAAAACGAATAAATTAAAAAAAAATTCCAAGAAACAAAAGTCCAGGACCAGACAGCTTCACTGCTAAATTCTACCAAACATTAAGAGAAGAATTAATACCAATCCTTCTCAAACACTTGGAAAAACTGAAGACAAGGGACCTCTTCCAAATTCATTTTATAAGTCCAGGACTACTGTAATAAAACCAAGTGACAAAGATACCACAAGAAAAGAAAATTACAAGCCAATATCCCTGATGAACTTAGATGTAAAAATCCTCAATAAAATAGTAGCAAATTGAATTCAACAATACATTAGAAGGATCATACACCATGATCAAGTGGGATTTATTCCAAGGATGCAAGAATGGTTCAACATTCACAAATCAGTCAATGTGATACACTACATTAACAAAATCAAGGATAAAATCATATGATCATCAAGATTGTTGAAAGACGTCAGAGTAGGAAGACGCTGAGCTCACCTCCTCTCATGGGCACACCAAAATTACAACTGCTTATAGAGCAACTATTGAACAGAAAACCCAGAATCTACCAGAAAAGATCTTCTACAATTAAAGATATAAAAAAGAACCACAAGACAGGTAGGAGGGACAAAGATGCAGTATAGTCAAGACCCACACCTCTGGGTGGGTGAACCACAAATGGGAGGATAATTATAATTGCAGAGGTTCTCCCCAATGAGTGAGGGGAAAAAGCTCCACATTAGGCTTCCCAGCTCAGGGGTCCTGTACTGGGAAGACGAGCCCCCAGAACATTTGGATTTGAAGGCCAGCACGGCTTTCTTCTGGGAGACTGGGAGGGCTGTGGGAAATAGACTCCACTCTTAAAGGGCACAAAAAAATCTCGCACACTTGGACCCAGGGCAGAAGCAGTAATTTGAAAGTAATCTGTGTCAGACCCACCTGCTTATCTTGGAGAGACTCCCAGAGAGGCAAGAAGCAACTGCAGCTCACCCTGGGGACACAGACACTGGTGGCAGCCATATTGCAGAGCTCATCCTACCACATGGACACAGGTGCTGGCAAGTGCCATTTTGAAAACTTCCCTCCAGTTATGTGTACAGGGACCCAACCCCACCCTCTAGCTTGTTGGCACCAGTACTGGGATGCCTCAGGTCAAGCAAATAGCTGTGCAGGGACACAGCTCCACCTACCAGCAAGCAGGGTGCCTTAATACCCCCTGAGGATACAGACACCCTGGATACAGTCCTATCTACCAGAGGGCCCAGGACATAGCACCATACACCAGTGCACAGAGACTAGAACCAGGACCCCTAGAGACCAGCAGCCAGAGACCACAGGATAAGCTCTACTGACCAGTGGGCAGACACCAGCCGCAGGATCTCCTAGGACTTGATCCCACCCACTGGTGAGCCAGCTCTAACCTCAGGACCAGACTCACCCACCAGTGGGCAGGCACCAGCCCAGCAGCAGGTGGACAAAAGCCCCATGACAACTGCAGCACCACAGCCTGCCATGGCAGGACCCAGCCCAACTACCAGATCCTACCAACCTAAAAACCAGCTTCACCCACAATGATCTCTTAGACACTGGTCATGCACACCAGCCTGGACATAGGCCCCAGGACAACTGCAGCCCTGCAACCTGCCTTGTCAGAACACAACTAGCACATAACCAGGCTGGAACCAGCCCTGGGAACCTCCAGACCCTGGCCCCACTCACCAGCAGGCCAGCACCACCTATGGGACACCAAAGAACATGCAGCCAGCCATGTCAAGAAATATTTCCATACACCAGCAGGCCAACAATAGGTCCAGGAACACTGGCCCCATAACCACACATCCTAGAACCCAGCTCTGCCTACCAGTGAGCCAGCACTAGACCCAAGACTCACTGGGATTCTGTAGCCAGCTGCCTTGTGACTCAGCCTCACCAACCAGCAACCAACAGCCTCTGCACAAATCAGGGTCTGGCAAACAACAAGACTAGGGGCCAACCATGCTACCAGACCACACACAGTAGTCAGCCAGCCACAACAGAAAGACCCACACAGCCCAAAGAGGGGGTACACTAGAGCTTATAGCTTTGGTGACAAGAGGGGAATAAACTATTGAAACACATAGAATGTCTCCTACAAAAGGTAACTTCTCAAGGTCAAGAAATGTAACCAACCTATCATATACATAGAACTAAAAACAGCAAATTAAGAAAAAGGAGACAACAGAGAAACATGTTCCAATTGAAGAAACAAAATAAAACTCTAGAAGAACTAAGTGAAATGGAGCTAGGCAATCAACAAGATAAAGAATTCAAGGTAATGACTGAAAGATGATCAAAGAACTGTGGAGAACAGAGGAGAAGAATAACAAAGAGCTAGAAAATATAAAGAAGATCCAAACAGAGGTGAAGAACACAATAACTGAAATGAAAAGTACAATAGAAGGAATGAACAGTAGATTCAATGATACAGAAGAACGGATCAGCAAGCCAGAAGAGTAGTGGAAATCACTGAAGCTGAACAAAAAAAAGAAAAAAGAGTAAAAAGAAATAAGGAGAGTTTGAGACCTCAGATACAACATCAAACCTACTAATTTTTGGCATTCTGGTGTCCCAGAAGAAGACAGAGAGGAAGAGGCAGGGAACATAATTTAAAACATAATAATGAAAATTTCCCTAACCTGAAAATGGAAACAGACATCAAGGCCCAAAACACACAGAAAGTTCCAAATAGGATCAGTCCAATGATGACCACACCAAGACCCACTGTAATCAAAATGGCAAAAATTAAAAATAAAGAGAAAATATTAAAAGCAGCAAGGGAAAAGCAACAAGCTGCATACAAGGGAATTCCCATAAAGCTATCAGTTGACTTTTCAGTAGAAACTCTGCAGGCCGGAAAGGAATGGCATGATATATTTAAAGTGATGAAAGGGGAAAACCTACAACCAAGAAAAAAAACCTACAACCAAGAAAACCTACAACCAAGAACCAACCTACAACTCTACCTGGCAAGGCTTCCATTCAGATTTAATGAAGAGATCAAAAGTTTTACAGACAAGCAAAAGCTAAAAGAGTTTAGTACCACAAAACCAGCTTTACAAAAAATGTTAATGGGACTTCTCTAAGTGAAAAAGAAAAGGCCACAACAAGAAACATGAAGATTATGAGAGAAAAAGCATATTAGTAAAGGCACATATGTAATAAGGCAGTAAATCACACAACTAAAATGGACAACCTAGAAGAAATGGGAAAATTACTAGAAATATACAATCTCCCAAGACTGAACCAGGAAGAAATTGAAAATATGATAAGACCAATCACCAGAAATAAAATAGAATCAATAATAATAATTTAAAAAACCTCCCAACAAACAAATGTCCAGGATTTAATGGGTTAACAGGTGAATTCTACCGAACATTTAGAGAAGAGTTAACACTTATCTTTTTCAAACTATTCCAAAAAATTTCAGAGGAAGAAACCATTCTGAACTCATTGTGTGAGGCTAGCATCACTCTTATACCAAAACCGGACAAAGATATCACAAAAAAAGAAAAGTACAGGCCAATATCATTGATGAACATACATGCAAAAATCCTCAACAAAATATTAGGAAACTGAATCCAAAAATAAAACAAAAGGATCATATACCATGATCAAGTGGGATTTATTGCACAGATGCAAGGATGGATCAATATCCACAAATCAATCAATGTTATACAATGCATTAAAAACTTGAAGGGGCTTCCCTGGTGGCGCAGTGGTTGAGAATCTGCCTGCTAATGCAGGGGATACGGGTTTGAGCCCTGGTCTGGGAAGATCCCACATGCCGCGGAGCAACTGGGCCCGTGAGCCACAACTACTGAGCCTGGGCATCTGGAGCCTGTGCTCCGCAACAAGAGAGGCCACGATAGTGAGAGGCCCATGCACCGCGATGAAGAGTGGCCCCCGCTTGCCACAACTAGAGAAAGCCCTCACACAGAAACAAAGACCCAACACAGCCAAAAATTAATTAATTAATTAATTAATTAATTATTTAAAAACTTGAAGAATAAAAATCACGTGATCATCTCAATAGATGCAGAAAAAGCTTTTGACAATATTCAAATTCCATTTATGATAAAAAAAAATCTCCACAAAGTAGGTATAGAGGGAACATATCTCAAATTAATACACGTCATATATGATAAACCCACAGTTAAAATTATACTCAATGATGAACAGCTGATAGCATTTCCTCTAAGATGAGGAACAAGACAATGATGCCCACTCTCACCATTTTTATTCAATACAGTATTGGGAGTCCTAGCCACAGCAATCAGACAAGAAAAAGAAATAAAATGAATCCAAATTGTAAAGAAAGAAGTAAAACTGTCACTGTTTGCAGATGACACGATACTATACATAGAAAATCTTAAAGAAACCACCAAAAACTACTAGAACTCATCAATGAATTTGGTACAGTTTCAAGATACTTAGTATATAGAAACCTGTTGAATTTCTATAAATTAACAACAAACTATCAGAAAAATAAATTAAGGAAACAATCCCATTTACCATCGCATCATAAAGAATAAAACACCTAGGAATAAATCTAACTAAGGCAGTAAAAGGGCTGTACTCAGAAAGCTATAAGACACAGATGAAAGTAACTGAAGACGAAATAAACAGATGGAAAGGTATACTGTGTTCATGGATTGGCAGTATTAATATTGTTAAAATGACCATAATACCCAAGGCAATCTACAGATTCAATGTAATCCCTATCAAAACACAAATGGCATTTTCCCCAGAACTAGAACAAATAATTTAAAAATTTGTATGGAAACTCAAAAGACCCTGAATAGCCAAAACAATCTTGAGAAGGAATAACATTGCTGGAGGTATAACCCTCCCAGACTTGAGACTATACTACAAAGCTACAGTAATCACAACCATATGGTACCTACATGAAAAGAGACATATATGTCAATGAAACACAGCATACAGCCCAGAAATAAATGCAAACTTTTATGGTCAATTAATCTAACAAAAGAGGCAAGAATATGTAACAGAGAAAAGACAGTCTCTTCAATAAGCGGCGCTAGAAAAACTGGAAACCTACATGTAAAAAAAATGAATTAGAATACTCTGTCACAACATATACAAAAATAAACTCAAAATGGGATAAAGACCTAAATGTAAGACTGGAAACCATAAAACTCCTAGAAAAAAACATATACAAGGGAATCCTCTTAAGGCTATCTGCTGATTTTTCTGCAAAAACTTTGCAGACCAAAAGGGAGTGGCATGATATATTCAAAGTGCTGAAAGGAAAAACTTGCAACCTAGGATACTAGCTAACAAGATTACCATTTAGAATAGAAGGAGAGATAAAGAACTTCTCAGACAAGCAAAAACTAAAAGAATTCATCAATAATAAACCTACCCTAAAATAAATGTGGAAGGGTCTTCTCCAAATGGAAAAGAAGTAAGAATCTATAGAAAATGGAAAATCCCAATAGGAAAGGCAAATATATATTAAAGATTAAAGATGACTTAAATAAGCCAGCACATAGACTAAAAGACAAAAAAAAATTGTAAAAGCAACTATAACTACAATAAACTATAAAAGGATAAGCATGAAGATATAAAATATGATACCAAAAATACAAAAAGTGGGGGAGGAGAGTAAAAAATGTAGATATTTTAATATGTGTTTGAACTTAAATGACTATCAGTTTAAGCTAAGTAGATATAATTATGGGTCAACATAGATGAACCCCATGGTAACCACAAGTCAAAAACCTACAACAGAGACACAGAAATCAAAAATAAATGAACGCACGCACACTATTTAAAAAGTCATCAAACTACAATAGGAGAAACAAAAAGAAGAAGAAATGAACAGAGAACTACAAAAACAACTGGAAAAAAATAATAAAATGGCAATATGTTGAGGTATGTTCCCTCTACACCCACTTCCTGGAGAGTTTTCATCATAAGTGGATTTTGAATTTTACCAAAAGCTTTTTCTGCATCTATTGAGAGGATCATATGGGTTTTATTCTTCAATTTGTTAATGTAGTATATCACTTTGATTGATTGGTATATATTGAAAAATCCTTGCATCGCTGGCATAAATCGCACTTGATCATGGTGTATGATTCTCTTAATGTATTATTGGATTTGGTTTGCTAGTATTTTGTTGCGGGTTATCAACATCTATTACAAACCCACATCTAACATCATCAATACTGAAAAGCTGAAAACATTCCCTCTAAGATCAGGAACAAGACAAGGATGCACACTCTCACCACTTTTATTCAACATACTTTTGGAAGTCCTAGTGACAGCAATCAGAGGAGAGAAAGAAATAAAAGGAATCCAAATTGGAAAAGAAGAAGTAAAGATAACATGATACTACCATACACAGAAAATCCTAAAGATTCCACAAGAAAACTAGAGCTCATCAATGAATTTGGTAATGTTGCAGGATACAAAATTAATATAAAGAAATCTGTCTCATTTCTACACACTAACAATGCAATATAAGAGAAATTAAGGGGGAAAATCCCATTTACTGTTGCATCAAAAAGAATAAAATACCTAGGAATAAACCTACCTAAGGAAGCAAAAGACCTGTACTCCAAAATCTATAAGATGCTGATGAAAGAAATTGAACACGGCACAAACAGATGGAAAGATCTACCATGTTCTTGGACTGGAAGAATCAATGTTGTTAAAATGGCCATAATACCTAAGGCAATCTACAGATTCAGTGCAATCCCTATCAAATTACGAATGGCATTTTTCAGAGAACTAGAACAAATAATTTTAAAATTTGTATGGAAACACAAAAGACCCTGAATAGCAAAAAGAATCTTGAGAAAGAAAAACAGAGCTGGAGGAGTCATGCTCCCTGACCTCAGACTATACTACAAAGCTACAGTAATCAAAACAATATGGTACTGGCACAAAAACAGACACATCGATCAATGGAATAGGATAGAGGGCCCAGAAATAAACCCATGCACTTATGAACAATTAATCTATAACAAAGGAGGCAAGAATATACAATGGAGAAAAGATATTCTCTTCAATATGTGGTGCTAAGAAAACTGGACAGTTACATGTAAAAGAATGAAGTTAGAACATTCTCTAATACCATACACAAAAATAAACTCAAAATGGATTAAAGACCTAAATGTAAGATCAGATACTATAAAACTCCTAGAGGAAAACAAAAGCAGAACACTCTTTGACATAAATCACAGCAATAATTTTTTTGGATCCATCTCCTAGAGTATTAAAATAAAAAAAAATAAACAAATGGGAACTAATTAAACTTAAAAGCTTTTGCACAGCAAAGGAAATCATAAACAAAATGAAAAGGCAACCCATAGAATGGGAGAAAATATTTGTGAATGAAGTGACTGACAAGGGATTAATCTACAAAATATAAAAACAGCTCACGGAGCTCAATATCAAAAAAACAAACAAACAACCATATTACTTTTATGGTCAAAAAAACACAAACAACCGAATCAAAAAATGGGCAGAAGATCTAAATAGACATTTCTCCAAAGAAGACATACAGATGGCCAAAAAGCACAGGAAAGTATGCTCAACATCACAGATTATTAGAGAAATGCTAATCAAAACTACAATGAGGTATCACCTCACACTGGTCAGAATGGACATCATCAAAAAGTCTACAAGCAGGGAATTCCCTGGTGATCCAGTGGTTAGGCTGCTGCACTTCCACTGCATGGGGCAGGGGTTCAATCCCTGGCCAGGGAACTAAGATTCCACAAGCTGCGCCATATGGCCCCCCCAAAAAAAGTGTCTACAATGAATGCTGGAGAGGGAACCCTCTTACACTGTTGTTGGGAATGTAAATTGGTACAACCACTATGAAGAACAGTATAGAGGTTCCTTAAAAAACTAAAATAGAACTACCATATGATCCAGCAAGCCTACTCCTGGGCATGTATCTGGAGAAAGTCATAATTTGAAAGGATACATACACCCCAGTGTTCATTGCAGCACTATTTACAATAGCCAAGACATGGAAGCAACCTAAATGTCCATCGACAGATGAATGGATAAAGAAGATGTGGCACATATATACAATGGAATATTACTCAGCCATAAAAAAGAATGAAATAATGCCATTTGCAGCAACATGAATGGACCTAGAGACAATCGTACTCAGTGAAGTAAGTCAGATATAGAAAGACAAATATCATATGATATCACTTATATGTGGAATCTTAAAAAATTATACAAATTAACTTATTTACAAAACAGCAACAGACTCACAGACTTTGAAAACAAATTTATGGTTACCAAAGGGGAAAGGTGGGGGGTGAATATAAATTAGGAGTTTGGGATTAACATATACACACTACTCTCCATAAAATAATCAACAAGGACCTACTGTATAGCACAGGGAACTCTACTCAATATTCTATAATAACCTATATGGGAAAAGAACCTGGAAAAGAATGGATATATGTATATTTATAACTGATTTACTTTGCTGTACACCTGAAACTAACACAATATTGTAAATCAACTATACTCCAATATAAAATAAAAGTTAAATTTAAAAAAACCCACAAGGGAAGAAACTTTAAAAAATAGAAAAGAACAAAGAAGTACACACACAAAAAAAAACAGAACACAGGTAACAAAATGGCAGTAAGTACATACCTATCAACAATCAATTTGAATGTCAATGGAGTAAATTCTCCAATTGAAAGATATAGGGTAGTTCTATTTTTAGATTTCTGAGAAACCTCCATACTGTTTTCCACAGTGGATGCACCAATTTACATTCCCACCAACAATGTACAAGGGTTCCCTTTTCTCCACACCCTTGCCAACATTTCTTATTTGTGTTGTTTTTGATGATAGCCATTCTGACAGTTGTGAAGTGATATCTCATTGTAGTTTTGATTAGTATTTCCCTGATGATTAGCCATGTTGAACATCTTTTCATTTGCCTGTTGAACATCTGTATGTCTTCTTTGGAAAACTGTCTATTTGGGTCTTCTGTCCATTTTTGCTGGGGTTATTTGTTTTTTTGATATTGAGTTGTATGAGCTGTTTATTTCTTTTGGATATTAACCTCTTATCTGACATATCACTTGCAAATATTTTCTCCCATTTAGTAGGTTGTTTTTTTGATTTGCTTTATCCAGCCAGAAACAGAAAGATTGCCCTGGAACCTCTGGCCTGGAATATGTGCATCCGTGGGTCAGGGTTCTTGGAAAGGAAATGAGGTCAAATACTCTGCACTTTCCTTCCCTTTGTTATTACTTTTATGGTCAAAGCGGGGAGATAAGCACCTTTTTGGTACAGCCAGCTGCTACTTGTTTTTACATGGTAGGTTAGACTTTAGGTTTTACAGTGTTGGGTGTTTTTATTTGGAAAGGCCCCCTTTGCGCAGCCTGGCATTCTAGTCTTGGTCAGGTACACCGTCCCCGTGATCTTTCATGGAGCCCTCAGGAAGCCCGAGGACGTTTTGCAAGTTCCCAGAATTTAGGGATTGATTTCCTGACTGTAGTAGAGGCACAAATTGCTAAGGAACCATCCTTGGTGTGAACCTTCACCGATAGGCAGAGGCTGGGGAAAATGAGCTGGGGCTTATGTATACTGTTATTCTTTGGGTGTTTCTAGGAATAAGCTGTGGAGGTTGAACAGGAAGGAGGAGAGAGGTTTTTTTGTGTTTTGTTTTTAAGAGAAAAGAAATGATTTTCTCTTAGATGCATCTCGAGTTGGGGTTTTTGAGCCAGCACAGACTGCCAATGCTGTTTTTCATTTGGGGAGCAGGGTTTGGACTGAAATCACTTTGGGATTTTTTTTTCTGCAACACTGGTGAATTTTGCCTTTTTAAAAAAACACTTATGGAGATATGTATATATATATATTTTTAATCCTTTTTATAAGAGACTCTCTTCATTAGGTGTGCACCTCCATCCTAGATCCTGTTAGAGACATTGTTTTGCTGTCAGCTGGGTTAAAGGGCTAACCCTGAATGAGTTTGGTTATAAGAGAGTTTTGAAGTTTAAAAAAAAATGGGCAGAAGGTCTGCATAGGCATTTTTCCCAAGAAGACATGCAAATTGGCAACAGGTACATGAAAATATGCTCTACATTATTATTCATCAGTGAAACGCAAATCAAAACCACAATGCAATATCACCTCATTATATTAGAATGGCTATATCAAAAATATTAACTAAAAATAACAAATGTTGAAGATGATGTGGAGAAAAGGGAATTCTGCTCACTGATGGGAATGTAAATTTGTGCAGTTACTATGGAAAACTGTACGGATTTTCCTCGAAAAATTAAAAATAGAACTACCATATGATCTAGCGATTTCATTTTATTTCATATGCAAAGAAAATGAAAACACTACCTTGAAAAGATATATGCACACATGTTCATTACAGCATTATTTACAGTAGTCAATATATGGAAACAACCTAAGTGTCCAGCGAAGGATGAATGCATAAAAAAGTTGTGAGATATATATATATGTATATATACACATATGTATATGTTTATGTTTATATTATTCAGTCATAAAAAATGAGGAAATCCTACCATTTGCAACAACATGAATGGACCTTGAACACATTATGCTGTGTGAAATAAGTCAGGCCAAGAAAGACAAATACTGTATGATTTCACTTATAGGTGGAATCTAAAAAAACAAAAACAAAACTCCCCAAAACCCCACCCAACTCATAGAAAAAGAGATCAGATTTGTAGTCACCAGAGGCGGGGTTGGGGTGAGGGATAGGGAACTGGAGGAAAGCGGTCAAAATGTACAAACTTCCTGTTTAAGACAAATAAGTACTAGAGATGTAATGTACAACATGATGACTCTAGTTAACACTGCTGTATGATACATAGGAAAGTTAAGAGAATAGATTCTAAGAGTTTCATCACAAGGAGAATTTTTTTCTTTTCTTTTGTTGTATCTATATGAGATGACATATGTTCACTAAACCTATTGTGGTAATCATTTCACAATATATGTAAATCAAACCATCATGCTGTACACCTTAAACTTATAGAGTGATGCATGTCAATTATTTATCAATAGAATTGGAATAAAATAAAATAAGAAATGAAAGGGAGCCATTACCATCAACCTTACAGAAATTAAAAGGATTATAAGAGGCTACTATGAAGAACTGTACACCGACTAATTAGATAACCTAGATGAAATGGACATATTCCTAGAAACACACAAATTATTTACACTGACTCAGAAAGAAACAGAAAACCTAAGCACCTATGACAAGTAAAGAGACTGAATCAAAACCTCCTAACAAAGAAAAGCCCTAGAGCAGGTGGTTTCAGTGGTGAATTCTACCAAGCATTGAAAGAAGAATTAACACCAATCCTTCTCAAACCCTTCCCAATAATTGAAAAGGAAGGGACAATTCCTATCTCATTCTATGAGGCCAGTATTATTCTGATACCAAAGCCAAATAAAAATATCATAAGGAAAGAAAATTACATTCCATTATCCTTTATGATTATAGATGGAAACATCCTTGACAAAATACTGGTAAACTGAATCAAATAACATATTAAAGGGATTATACATTCTGACCAAGTGGGATTTATTCCAGAAATGCAAGGGTGGTTTAACATGAGAAAATCAATCAATACCTTATATTGATAGAACGAAGAAAAAAAAACAAATGATTATCTCAATTAATGCAGAAAGGCATTTGACAAAATCTAACACTTTCATGAAAGAACACTCAGAACATTAGAACAGAAAGGAAATTCCTCAATATTATAAAGGGCATTAATGAAAACCCCAAAAGTAACCTCATATTCAATGGAAAAAGACTGAAAGCCTTCTCCCTAAGATCAGGGACAAGACAAGTATTCCCACTTTTGCCACTGTTATTCAACATTGTATTGGAAATTCTAGCCAGAGCAATTAGACAAGAGAAAGAAATAAAAGGCACCCAAATTGGAAAGTAAAAAGTAAAATTACCCCTATTTACAGATGATATGATCCTATATAGGGAAAACTACAAGGAATCCACAAGAAAGCTACTAGAACTAATAAATGATTTTAACAAAGTTGTAGGGTACAAGAACAATACACACAAATCAGTTTTGTTTCTATAAATCAGCAATTAACAATCTGAGAAAAGAAATAAAGCAATTCCATTTATAATAACATCTGAAAGAATAAAATAACTAGGACTAAATTTAACCAAGGAGATGAAAGACCTGTACACTGAAAAACTAAAAACCAGTGCTGATAGAAATTAAAGAAAACCTAAATAAATTAAGAGACATCAAGCGTTTATTGACAGAAATACTTAACATTGTCAAGACGTTCATACTACTCAAAACAATCTACAGATTTAATATAATTTCTATCAATATTCCAACAGCCTATTTAGTGGATATGGAAAAGTTGATCCTCAAATTCATATGGAATTGCAAAGGGCTCCAAATAACCAAACAATCTTGAAAAAGAAGAACAAATTAAGAAGACTCACACTTCTTGATATCAAACCTTACTACTAAGCTATAGTAATGAAAACAGTGACAGTGTGCTGCTAGGATAAGGATTGACATATAGACAGTGCAATAGAAATGAGAGGCCAGAAATAAGCTCATATGTCTATGGCCGGTTGATTTCTCAAAAGTGTGTTAAGTCCATTCAGTGAGGAAAGAATAGCTTCTCAACAGATGGTACTGGGATTACTGGATATCCACATGCAAAAGAATGAAGTTGGACACTTACCTCAAACCATATAAAAAAATTAACTCAAAATGGATCAAAGACTTAAACATAAAGCTACAACCACAAAATTCTTAAAAGAAAACATAGAGGGAAATATTCATGACCTTGGATTTGGCAATGGATTCTTAGATATGACACCCAAAGTACAAGCAACAATAACCAAAAATACATAAATTGGATGTCATCAAATTGAAAAGCTTTTGTGGATCAACAGATATTAGCAAAAAAAGCGAAAATATTGTCTACAGAATAGGAGAAAATATTTGCAAATCATATAACTGGTAAGGGTTTAATATTGTTCATATAAGTACTCCCACAACTGAATAGCAAACAAACAACCAAATTTAAAAATGTGCAAACAACTAGAATAGACATTTCTGCAAAGAAGATATACAAATGGGCAATAAGCACAAGAGAAGATGATCAAAATCCAGTCATCAGGAAAATTCAAATCAAAACTACAATGAGATATCACTTCACACCATTAGGATGGCTATTATATATATAATTACAAGTGTTAGTGAGGATGTAGAGAAATTGGAACCCTTGTACGTTGCTGTTGAATATGTAAAATAGTACAGCTGCTGTGAAAAAGTTTACCAACTCCTCAAAAAGCTAAACATAGAATTACCATATGATCCAGCAATTCCACTCCTACATGTATGTCCAAAAAATTGAAAACAGGAACTCAAACAGATACTTGTATGTTAATGCCCACTGCAGCCTTATCACAATAGCCAAGAGGTAGAAGCAAGCCAAGTGTCTATCATCAGATAAGTGAATAAACAAATATTGTTATTTACATACAGTGGAATATCATTCAGCCTTAGAGGAATGAAGTTCTGACACATGCTAAAATGTGGATGAACTTTGAAAAATTATGCCAGACACAAAAGGATATATATTGTATGATTCCACTTACATGAAATATCTAGATTAGGCAAATTCATAGAGAGAGAAAGAAGATATAAGGTTACCAGGGTCTGGAGGGAGAGAATGGGGAATTATTGCTTAATGGTTAGAGTTTCTGTTTGGATAACAAAAAATGAAATAGTGGCTTGGTTGTACAACATTGTAAATATAATTAATGCCAGTGGAATGTGCACTTAAAATGATTAAAATGGCAAGTTTTATGTTTTATATATTTTACCATGATAAAAAACAGAGAAATAAATACATTCCTAGACAAACAAGAAAGAGAGAATATGTTGCTAGCAGCCCTGCCTAGTAAGAAATGTGAAAGGAATTTCTTTGGTATGAAAACAAGTGACCTCAGACAATAATTCAAATATCCACACACAAAGAGTACCAGTAAAGGTAATTATAATTATATGTAATATAAATATATACAATTAAAATTCATAATATAATTATAAATGAATGTATAAATGCATATTTTTTTCCCTTTCTTAACTGATAAAAGCAATTGTACAAAACAATTTGTATACAATGTACTGTTGGACCTATAACATATAATAATATCATATATTTGGCAATTGAAGCACAAGGGAGGTAGGAGGGAGCAAAGCCATATCAGAGTAAGGAGATGATACAAGATAGTAAGTTGAATCTATACAAAACAATGAAAAAAAAAGAAATGATAAATAGGAAGGTTAATATAACAAACTCTGTGACTATATATTTATTCTTTCTTAGTTTCTTTAAAAGACATAAAATTATACAAAGTAACAATGTAACAATGAACTGTTGGGTTTGTAACATTTAGATGTAATATATATAACAATAATAGCACAAAGAGGGGGAAGAGGGAATAAAGCTATACAGGAGTAACATTTCTATGTGTCATTGGAATTAAGTTAGTATGAATCTAAAGTAGATTCTGGTAAGTTGAGATGTATATGGTAAGCCCTGGAGTCTAAAGTAACCAATAAGAAAATAACACAAAAATATAGTGAACGATAATTAAAGTATAATATTATAAAACTTAATGCAAAAGAAAGTAGGGAAGGGAGAATGGAGGAACAAGAAAGATATAAGACATACAGAAAAGAAAAAGTAAAATGGCAGACATAAACCCAAGTATTGATACATCGATAATAATATTAAATGTGAATGAATTAATCAATACAATCAAAAGGCAGAGATTGTCAGAATGGACAGAATGATATCCAACTACATGCTGTCTACAGGAGAGACAGTTTAGATTCAAAAATAAAAATAGGCTGAAAGTACAGACATATCATGCAAAGAGCAATCTTAAGAAAACTGAAGTGAGTATACTATTATCAGCCAAAATAGACTTCAAACAAAACATGTTAAGAGAGATGAAGAGGTATACATTTTATAATGATACTCAATGGTGAAATTCTGAAATTATCCCCCCCTAAGATCAGGAACAAGACAAAGATGTCTGCTTTCACCACTTTTATTCAACATTATAATGGAAATTCTAGCCACAAGAATTTGGCAAAAAAGAAATAAATGGCATTCAAATTGAAAAGGAAGAAGTAAAATTATTTCTATATGCATATAACATAATCTTATATATAGAAAATCCTAAAGATTACACACACAAAAAAACCTTTTAGTGCTAATAAACAAATTCAACAAAATTGCAGGATATAAGATCAACTCAGGGACTTCCCCGGTGGTCCAGTGGTTAAGACTTCGTCTTCCAATGCAGGGTGTGTGGGTTTAATCCCTGGTCAGGGAGCTAAGATCCCACATGCCTCGTGGCCAAAACACCAAGACATAAAAACAGAAGCAATATTGTAACAAATTCAATAAAGACTTTAAAAGTGGTCCACATCAAAAAACTTAAAAAAAAAAAGATCAACACAGAAAATCACTACTATACCTATACAGTAGCAATGAACATTCTGAAAGGAAATTAAGAAAACAATTCCATTTACAATGGCATCAAAATGAATAAAATACTTAGGGATAAATTTAACCAAGGAGGTACCAGACTTGTACAATGAAAACTACAAAACATTGTTGAAAGAAATTAAAGACACAAATAAACGGAAAGATCTCATGTTCATGAATTGGAAAACAACATTGTTAAGATGTCAACATTACTCAAAGTGACCTGCAGATTCAATGTAATCCATATCAAAATCCCAGTGGCCCATTTTGCAGAAATGGAAAAGCTTATCTTAAAATTCATAAGGAATTGCAAGGGATTCCAAGTAGCCAAAATAATCCTAAAGAAGAAAAAAGTAGAACTCAAACTTCCTGATATCAAAACTTACTAAAAAACTACAGTAATCAAAACTGACATAAGGATAGACATATACAACAATGAAACAGAATTGAGAGTCCAAAAGTATACTCT
This sequence comes from Balaenoptera musculus, assembly GCF_009873245.2. Taxonomy (NCBI): domain Eukaryota; kingdom Metazoa; phylum Chordata; class Mammalia; order Artiodactyla; family Balaenopteridae; genus Balaenoptera; species Balaenoptera musculus. Next base: position 61,398,250 of record NC_045806.1, on the reverse strand, counting down.
TACATTTATGGTCAATTGATTTTTGACAGGGTACCAAGACAATTCAGTGGGGAATAAATACTTTTTAACAAATGGTGCTGAGATAACTGGATAACCACATGCAAAAGAATAAAGTCAGGAACTTCCCTGGCAGTCCAGTGGTTAAGACTCCGTGCTTCCACTGCAGGGGGTGCAGGTTTGATTCCCGGTCAGGGAACTAAGATCCTGCATGCCACGCACAGCCCAGCCAAAAAAAAAAAAAAAAGAATAAAGTAGAACTCTTTCCTTACAATATACATGAAAATCAACTGAAAACGGATCACATATTATACGATTACATTTATAACAAAGTTCAGAATAGGCAAATCCAAAAAGACAGGAAGTAGATTAGTGGTTTCCAGGGACTGGTGGAGGGAAAATGGAGAGTGACTACTACAGTAAGTCCCCTACATACAAACCTTCAAGTTGCGAACTTTCAAAGATGTGAACGTATGTTTGCATGTCGAATCACGTAAGTTAATTCACGTGTCTGGCATACGCTGTCACATGTGTGCATCCTCTACAAGTGGTTGTGCTTTTGTGTACTTTATTGTACAGTACTGTATAGAGGACAGTAGTACAGTATCTTTATTTCAAGCCCAGGATGACGAGAAAAAAAGAGCTACTACCCAGACATCACTGGATTGTTTTTTCAAGAGGGTAGATAGAATTGAATCCAGCAAGGAACCAGAACCTGTGCCATCAACATCAGGTGTGAGTGAAATTGCAGCTTGCCCTCCGTCTCCTACTGCTGAGGATCCTTCAGCTCTACCATCTCCCACCTCCTTTTCCTCCTCCAGTCAGTAACGCTTCTTGCCTGTTCACTCGATGCCAGCCCCTGTATGCCAGCTGTTGTACTGGACTACTGTACTTTTCAAGGTACTGTACTGTAAGATTAAAAATGTTTCAGTTTTTGTGTTTGTTTTTATGTATTATTTGTGTGAAAAGTATTATAAACCTATTACAGTACAGTACTATACAGCAATTGTGTTAGGTGGGTACCTAGGCTAACTTTGTTGGACTTACAACAAACAATTTGAACTTATGAACATGCTCTTGGAACGGGAATTGTTCGTATGTAGGGGACTTTCTGTAATGAATACAGGGTTTCTTACTGAGTTGATAAAAATGTTCTGGTAGGCTTGTATCCCCACAGGAAATGACCCTACCTTGAGACAAGGAGGGCCTGGGGAGGCCTTTATGGCATACTCAGAGTAAATTACATCTAGGTGTGACTACTACCCATATAACCTTAGTATGGGGGAGCCAACATTTTTGGGTACAAAACATGTATCCTAATCAAACTCAGGCAATTAGTATGAAATGGCAACAACATGCCTGGTAGATTGGTCCATGAGATAGAAGACATTGGTCATGATATAGAAGAAAGCTGTAGGAGAGATAGGTGCCAGTTTAAGCATCAAAGGGCAAACTTAATTCACTTTTAATGAGTGGCAATCAGAAGAAAAAGTTGTGTCAGTGAAAACAGACCAATTAGAAGGGATACTCTTTCAGAAGAAAGGAAAAGAATGGGAATCAGCCTGGGAAGATGATGAGGCTTTAGTGAACTAGACCAAGCAGATTCAATGAATAATGCTGGACAATGCTAGGCCTTGATGCTGGGAAAGGGCTTGTACCCTAATCCCCAACAGGGTCTCTTGACTATTCTAAAACAGATTAAGCCTGAAGTAGCAATGGAGCAATGACTCTTCACCTAAGGCACACTTATGGAAACTTTTGGACCTTCAAACTTATGGAAGTTCTCTGGGGGCAAAGAGTAATTTGCATTGATGCAACTCTGCTAGCCCTCATCCCAAGAATGGATCAAAATCAGATATACCCTGTAATGCAGTCAGCAGGAGTAAGAACTATACTTACACTCTTGTCCTTGCCGTAGGAAAGAGATGGGCCCTGTTACACAACAGCACATAATGGAAACAGTCTCAGTAAAATCATGTAAACGCCAAAAAGATGACTAGCTTTGTCTCCCTATTAGGGACAAAACCATATGTTGAAGCCTTAACCCCCAGTAACTCTGAATGTGACTGTACAGGAGACAGGGCCTTTAAGGGGGTGATTAAGTTAAAATGGGGCCATTAGGGTGGGCCCTTATCTAATATGACTGGTATCCTTATAAGAAGAGGAAATTAGGACACACAAGGGGAGACCAGGGGTATGTACACACGGAGGAAAGACCATGTGAGGACAGAGAAGACAGCCATCTGCAAGCTAAGAAGAGAGTTCTCAGAAGAAACTAAACCTGCCAACACCTTCATCTTGGATTTCTAGACTCCAAAACTGAGAAAATAAATTTCTGTTGTTTAAGCCACTCAGTCTATGGTATTTTGTTATGACAACACTAGCAAATTAATACACATGTGACTTAGAACCTGGAAATAACCCAATCCTGGCCAGTTGCGACAATACCCATCCATAATAACATCTTGTAAATGGGCAAAGGTCAATTATGCTGGGAAGGTATAATAAGTACCTCTCTTGATTCTTACTGGCCTGTGGAATGAAACAAAACTGGACTATAACCATAGTGTGATACAGTTTAATATTGTCATTGCTCGTAAGATTCAATTACCTCATATAAATATTGATAAGTATATGTATTGGGAAATTGAATTAAAGCCTCGTCAGGATGTGATATCAATGGGAAATGGTTGATGTTAAGAGGACTCTGATGTAGTTAACATCAGTTAATTAATGTGCTAAATAGTTCTACACAAGTTTATCATAAGGTACAAATAACTATAGGCCAAAGACAAATTAATACAAAAATATGGAGATTTATATAATGGCTTTATAGGATGGACTAGTTGCTTCTTCATGTCTATCCCTATCCTGCACTGGCTCCTCCATGCTGGGCATACTCATGTTAATATATTACTACATCTTTTATATCAATATAAATGCTAAACTAAATGTAGGTACTGAGAAAAATACAATCATTTTCCTGTAAGAGAGCCAAAGGCCAAGAGTGTAAATTTTGCAGAAAGAGTTGACTTAGCAGGTCTAAGTTGCTCAAAATTTGCACATTCCCATTAAGAGTCTGTTTTCATAAATGGCCCTTGTCCAACTACCAGGAATTGAGCTCTTAGAATATTTTAACTCAAAGAAGTGTTTTTGCACACTTGGAGGTTTGAAACACAGTCTATCAATATGTCTAGATAGTCTGTAAATAATGTAATTTATGGTGAACACTTGCTTTCCTTAAGGTGGTCTGTTTTGATAACTGTGATCAATCATGCAGGCATTGGGTGCCTATGTGACCAAACCTCAATAAAAACTCTGGAATCTTAAGCAAATGAACTTCCCTGGTGGACTACACTTCACACATGTTGTTACAATCTATAGATAGAGGAATTAAGTGCATCCTGTGCAGTTCTACTGGAAGAGGACTCTTGGAAGCTTGTTCCTGATTTCCTCCAGACTTTGCCCCATGTGCCTTTCCCTTTGCTGATTGTGCTTCATATTCTTTTGCTGTAATAAGTCATAACCATAATTATAATGAATTCTGAGTCCTAATGAGCCCTGGGAGTGGTCTTAAGGATACCTGACACAGGCACACTAGAAAATATCCAATTAACATAAAAGAAAGCAGTAATGGAGGAATAGAGGAACAAAATAGATATATAAGACATATAGAAAACAAATAGCAAAATGGCAGATGTAAATCCTACTTTATCAGTAATTGCATTAAACATAAATGGAAGAATAACAGCAGACCTATCAATAACATGACAAGAAAGACAGTGAAGCAACATCTTTATGGTACTGAAAGAAAAAAAACTGCCAAGCTAAAATTCCACACTGGAGAAATATCTTTCAAAAGCAGAGGTGAAATAAAGACTTTTTCATACACACAAAAGCTGAAAGAATCTCTTACTAGGAGACCTGCACTATAAGAAATGTTAAAGGAAGTCCTTTGGGTAGAAGGAAAATAATATGTGTTGGAGATCTGGATCTACACAAAGAAACAGAAAGCACCCAAAATGGATAAATTAAAATGACTTCTTTTTTTTTCTTATTTCTTTTTACATCTCTTTAAAAGATAACTGTTGAAAGCAAAATATAATAGCAATGAATTGCGGAGTGTAACATATGTAGAAGTAAAATATGACAATAATAGCACAAAGGCTGGGGAGGGGGGAATGGAAGTACAATATATTGTTTAAGTTCTGAAATGTGAAATAGATTGTGATAAGTTAAAGGTGTATACTATAAGCCCTAAAGGAACCACTAAAAAACAAAGCATTATATCTAATAAGCCATTAAAAGAAACAAAATGGAATCATAAATATTCAATTAATCCAAAGAAGGTCGAAAAAGAGGAAAAAGCAAATGGAACTAATAGAAGGCAAATAGCAAAATGGTAGATTTAAAAACCAAGCATATCAATAATCACATTAAATTAAAATGATCTAAACATCCCAATTAAAAAAGAGACTGGATGAAAAAGTAAGATCCAACTCTAGGCTGCCTGCAGAAAACCCAGAGTAAATGTAAAAACACAATAGGTTAAAAGTAAAAGGATGAAAAAAAAATACCATACTAACACTATCAAAAGAAAGCTGGAATGTTTATATTTATAGCAGCCAAAGTAGATTTCAGAACAAAGAATATTACTAGGGATAAAAGGAGACATTTCATAATGACAAAGTATCAATCCATCAAGAGGACATAACAATCCTAAAAGTTTATGCACCTAACAACAGAGCTTCAAAATACATGAAGGAAAAACTGATAGAACTGAAAGGAGAAACAGACAAATCCAAAATTTTAGTCAGTGTTTTCAACACCCCTCTCTCAATAATTGATAGAATAAACAGAAAATTTGTAAATAAATCAAAGACCTGAACAACACTGTCAATCAACATGACCTAATTGACATTTATAGAACACTCCACCCAACAACAGTAGTATACACATACTTTTAAAGCACACAGGGAAGATTTACCAAGAGAGACTATATTATGGGCCATAAGACAAATAAATTTAAAATTGAAAAGGATTCAAATTATATGATGTATATTCTCTGAATTAAATTAGGAATCAATACCAAAAAAGAAATCTAGAAAATCCAATAAATATTTGAAGATTAAATAGCACACTTCTAAATAGCCCTAGATCAAAGAAGGAATCAAAAGGGAAATGAAAAAAGTATTTTGACCCAAATGAAAATGAAAACACAACATTTCAAAATTTGTGGGGTATAACCAAACCAGTATTTATAGGGAAATTTGTATAATTAAATGCTCATATAAGAAGAAATGTCTGAAATCAAGTTGTGGCCACCCAACCAGCAACATCAGTATCACCTAGGAACTTAGATATGCAAGTCCTTGGGACCTACTCCAGACCTACTGAATCAGAAACTCTAGGTGTGAGGCCCAGCCATCTGTGGCCCTCCAGGTGATTCTGATGCACATTCAACTTTTGATAAACACTCATGTATACTGCTTCTTGTTTTTATTGTGTTAGGGTTTCTTTCTTCAATAAGGAGTCTACACAGTTTATACTGTTGTGAAGTTCATGTCATTAAAAACAATCTAGTTTTGAATAGACTGTTAATTTTGTGTCATTTAGAAAATTCCCTGGGTTCAAAAGAGTCCTGCAATTGATTAACCCTACAAATAATGCCTCATTTGCTAAAAAGATCCAAACTTCAAAAGACATAGTTACAACTGCTCTTGAAATCTGCAGAGGGGTAGAGGACAATCACCAGTGGGAAATGTGACCCCACTGAATAATTCCTACTGCTTATAGTAGGAATTCCATTTATGTGGGAAGCAAATGTAGTCAATTCCCAATCATGTTCAGTGATGAAAAGGAACAGAGACACATTAAATTTAAATGGCTGATAATATAAAATTAATTTGCTTGAAATATCATTTTATACCTACACTCGAATATGAATTTGTCTAATGTTCTGGAAAGTCACTTCAAACAAAATACTGAAACCCTAATATAAGCACTAACTCAGAAGCACTGATTCCTACAGTGGTAAACATCACCTTTCCAAACTAATTCAGTGCATCAATCTGAAGCAGATCTGGTCTCTATCTAAATTTGCTGGCTCACATCTTTCCTGGGACAAGGAGATAAAGATCTTGGTTTTAATGGGCTTCAGTTAGAGCTTCTGCTAATCAGGAATAAACAAAATCTACATTGTATCAAAATACTTAACTGACAAATACAGATGATAATTTCAACAAGAACATGAAAGCAACATTTGCCTTGGAAGAATTGTAATATGGGTAATCGATCAATTAATCTCAGTTTATTATGACAGTCTTCAAAAATAAAGGGAAAAATATAGTGAAGTCCTTCTAGGCTCCAAAGGGAAAATGCAGTCCATTCTACACCAGCTTTCCTTCCTTCCCCTGAATCTTTGCTGACTTCTGTCAGCTTTGGTTCTTTCTAAGAAACTGCCTTCTGTTTTTTCTGTTTTTTTTTTTTTAAACAGAAGCCCACAACAGCTGCCTATGGGGCTATAGGAGTATAATTGATAATCAAGTAATCAGCCAGCCACCATTGTTAAAATGTTTTAATATCAATGTAAAATGAGATCAGGGTTTTACAAGCAAGTTTCAGAACATGAACATCCTTTCCTAAAATGATTTATCTTCCTTTCAGAAGCCTAAATATGAACACATATAAATCTTAGGGATTTTTTTAATATCATGGTATTTTGTCCCATTTTAATACATCTACAATTGACAAACATGCAAAAGAACTAAGTTCCAAATCAAAGGCCTCTATTAGAAACATCCAAATTAAAAATGAAGCATTTTAATTTACTTATTGGCCATACGCCCAGCAAGAAACCATCCTTTCCCCCATACCTCAGAAAAATCACCACCAATTCATTTCTAGGGCATTGATGGCATTAACAGTATTTAGCCCTCCCTTGTCAGCATCCAGACATCCCTGGTTCAATCTAAGCAAATTAATGTTACAGTTCCAGTTGCTGGAAATGCCCCACCATCGTCTTCACTGCATTACACTTGACAAGGCACCTACCAACAATGCACAGGGTAGGAAGTGAGCCATGAAGAACATAATGGCTTGAACGAAGAGCTAACTGTATACCCTGGATCTGCCAACTGAGTGAGGACATTAATGGAAACGTAAAATTCTATGAGGCATTCTTTTTTCATCCTCTCCAAGTTACCAGTGTGTATTGTACTAGGAAGTAAAGAGTAGAGGAAGGTGACAACAGCCACATACATGAAATCTCCCTAGAACTAAAAGCAAACTAAACAAAATGCAAACTAGAGCTGGCCAATGAACTGACTCCCATTTGGGTTTTATTTGTGGCTGCAAGCAACCTCTAAACTGAGGTTCATAAATTAGGGAACAGTTTCAATGCACTGATGGATCAGCAATTTGCATAAGAACATTATTAAAATATTTTTGAATAGTTGTGTGTGCTTCATTGCTGAATTTGGTGCCAATGGTCAAGAAATAACTAAATAAAAAAATAAACCTCAAGTATTTCCTTTTAATATACCCACTTCCAAAAATTACATAGTATCTTTAACACAATTTTCTATGTCATTCCTCAAGTGAATTAGTCAAATAGGTAGAAACTCATAACTGTAATATTACACAATAGAATAATTTTCCTTCAATAACTTAGTCTGTTCCAAAGTATTTCTGTCCAAAATGTGTAGGCGCAACAGGATGAACTTCAGTAGTTAAAATTGTGATCTCTGGAAACTCTTGAATGATTGATTTGGCACCTTCAAAAAATAAAAGAGAATTGTCATTATGGCGGAATTTTTTGATAACATTACTTGGAATTCAGTAATTTTATAATCAGTCATTAGGTCTAATATTGACAGAAGACCGAGAGCAGTGACCTCTGGACACATAGTCAGACTTGGTTAATCTCTTAGTTTATATAATATCTGTATCTGAAAAGTTTTGATAGTAGTCAGACTATGTTTCCACCCACTCACTAATAAATTCTTAGAATCAAACTGTTTTCTCTCCAAGATTTGAAAAATATATTCAGTTATAGCAACTTTTCCCCTGAAGAGTCTTTTTTTGTTTTATTTTAAAGGCAGCTGGAATACAGAGAATACAGTCCTTTCTGGAAACTGGATCATACATAAGATGCTGGTTTCTCAACTGGAACACTGTTGAAACAAGTGCAAAGACTTCTTTGTTATGTTAGAGAAAGCTAGCTTTTGAGAAGTTATGACTCTAGCTTGGGTGGGGAGGAGATGGAGGAAGAAAGGAAAGGGACTAGCTAGGATGCCAGTCAAACTAAAAAGCCATAGCAAGGCTACCACGGAATAAGATTTTTTCATCTATAATGTCAAAGAATTAGTATACTATTCTAATGTATACTATTACAACTAACACGGTTACTTTTCTACTCCCAAAGACAGAAAACCCAATAATTATTTGGTTATCTCAATGTTTACAATGCCACCTCTGTTATATGGATGGATAACCAAGCAAATTACCCTTTGTCACCATCAACATTTGAACTACAGGTAATTTTTTATTATGAAACAGCAAAATAATCAATGGCATACTAAACGCAGCCCTCCCAACTGGTTTCTCTGTAGCCTCTTCAGGGTTGGCTGAGACTTGGAACCTTCGGAAATGAGGAAACGCCCTAACTAGAAGCCACATATTTCTCTTTCTTTTCGATTATGAAACAAATACAAATTCATTGTAGAACATTTGGAAAATACAAAAAAAAAGCTTAAAAAAGAAAATGAATCACTTAGAATCCCGCCACCCTAAGACAACCACTATTAATACTATGTGATTTAAAATGAAAATTGAAATAGTATTGTGCATCTGTCTAGCCTTTCGTGCTGAGGAAAGATTTATTAGGTCCCATCTTAATCCAAGTCTGATTTTGGTAGTCATAATAGTCATAATTTGTATTAGTCATCTCTAAACTTGGTGATGACATTTTATACTATTCTAATGCTGCTGTTTATTCTGCTCTGACATTTACCAGATTTTTTGATGTCATTAAATATTTTTTCAAAAACATGATCTAACAGTTATATAATATTACATTCTTTGAATATACAGTTCACCCTTGAACAACATGGGGGTTAATCCACATATATAACTTATAGTTGACCCTCTGTATCTGCAGTTCCTCTGCATACATGAATTCAACCAACCATGGACTGTGTAGTACTGTAGTTTTCAGTATTGAAAAATATCCACGTATAAGTGGACCCACACAGTTCAAACCCACGTTGTTCAAGGGTCAGCTGTATATTTATTTAACCATTTCCAAGTAAGTCATTTATATACTTTCAAATTTTCTCTTACATGAAATACAGCTCTACAGTGACTATCCTAAATGCTGAATTTCTACATGCCTTTATGATTATTTTCTTAGGATACTTTCACAATCGTCTTAGATTACATGGCAAAAAAAACTAGGGTCTTAAATTAGACTTACCTCTCTCAGGAAATGGAGGACACAAGTTCTTTCACTGTGCCCTTTGAGCAGAAGTCTAACTTTACAAACTTTTGATCTTTGCTTCACACTGCAAAGCTTACTTCAGTAAGACCACAGGGCTAGCTAGAACCTCGAGTTTCTTGCTGTTTGAGAGCAGTTTTCAGGCTCAGGTGGGGAGCCAGAAGAAATAGTGACCTTTCAGTCATTTGCAAGCTCTACTCAAACAGGGCCACCATGAAAACAACTGCAATCCCCTTCAATGGAGTTAGTTCATACTTCTCCATTTGAATTTGAACAACAGTAGAATGGTGTAAAGTATTACCACTAAGCTTAGAGATGACAAACACAAGTTATAACTACCAAAATTCAATTTGGATTTAATGTGGAAGCAAATGAACTTTTCCTCAGGTTGAGAGGCTGGGCAGATGTACACTTAACCACCCCATGACCATCCAGAGCATGAACTCACCATGAGGAGTGGAAAACAGACTGAGTAGGATAATAACACTAGGTTGAACTCCATGTTCTATGAGAACCTTTACAGCTTCAATTACAGTATTTCCAGTGCCTGAAATAAAGTGACAACCAAATGCATTGGCAACTTTAACATTCATCTCAAAATGTCTTTGAGTTTCTTCGAAGTAAAGGCAGTTTAGTAATGTAACATAAGATACTACTAGACACCCTGAGAAAACCATAATTCAAAAAGAGTCATGTACCACAATGTTCATTGCAGCTCTATTTACAATAGCCAGGAAATGGAAGCAACCTAAGTGTCCATCAACAGATGAATGGATAAAGAAGATGTGGCACATATATATACAATGGAATATTATTCAGCCATAAAAAGAAACAAAATTGAGTTATATGTAGTGAGGTGGATGGACCTAGAGTCTGTCATACAGTGAAGTAAGTCAGAAACAGAAAAACAAATACCGTATGCTAACACATATATATAGAATCTAAAAAAAAAAAAATGGTTCTGAAGAACCTAGGGGCAGGACAGGAATAAAGACGCAGATGTAGAGAATGGACTTGAGGACAGGGGGAGGGGGAAGGGTAAGCTGGGACGAAGTGAGAGAGTGGCATGGACATATATACACTATCAAACGTAAAATAGATAGCCAGTGGGAAGCAGCCGCATAGCACAGGGAGATAAGCTCGGTGCTTTGTGTCCACCTAGAGGGGTGGGATAGGGAGGGTGGGAGGGAGATGCAAGAGGGAGGAGATATGGAGATATATGTATATGTACAGCTGATTCACTTTGTTATAAAGCAGAAACTAACACTCCATTGTAAAGCAATTATACTCCAATAAAGATGTTAAAAAAAAGATACTACAAGACAAAGCTTCATTTGAAGGTGCCTGTTTTTTGTCAATGATGTTATTTTCAATAACAGACATAACCCATATACTTTTCAGTTTCCAAATGCACAACAAGCCCTAAATTCATTCAGTATTTGAGATATCAAATATAACACCCACCCACCACCCCCAACCCCAGGATCTGAGTAAGCTTAGGAAACAGACTAGAATAGGAAAAAAAATACTACCTCCAAAGAGGATAAATCCTTGAGAAAATCATTGCTATACTCATTGGGCTAGAGAAGGGACATATTTCAATGTATTTTCTGTGTTCTATATATTTTGCCTCATTAAATCCTTTGCTTCAATGTGTTAATTTTAAGATAGAAGTTTTTGGAGCTAATAAAGTTTGACTAACGTGTATTCTCTTATTACACAATAAAAATTCCCCAGAGAACTGCCCAGGGCAACTCCAAATCAAACTGAGAAAAACAAAAAACACATTTAGAAACGGTTTTCGCCTTTATATAAGGGTACCTAGAAGGCAGGCACTAAGTTGAATTTAAACCCTAACCAAAGGTTACAAATTAAACACAAGCCACTCACTGAGAATCGGATACATCAGAAGGACTTTTCTCCTGTAAATGTCTGGGGGAAACTTGGCATAATATACTTTGGCTCTTTGTGTCTCCTCATCACTCTGAATCAGGATCTTTCCAATTCGTATGGATCGACAGCAGTCTCGTAAACCTTGTTCCATTGCCTCACCTTGAAGAAGGAAATAAAAAAGAAGGAAAGAGGGATTAGGAGGAGACAGAGTGAAAGTCCAAGAATAGGCCAAAGCAGAGTTTTTGACTGTTATTAATACAATAAATAAAGACATTGTCAAAATGGAAGCAATTCTTCTTAAGCTAACAGCTTTTACTTCTGATATGCTCGTATTTTATACTTAGTTCAGGTCAATGAAACTAGGATAAGCTAGTTTTATTGCTGGCTTGCAAGTTTTAGAGCTGTCATGCTTCCATGATTACAGTAAATAAAGTGTTTTATTAAGCTGCTCCTTGAACTTTTCTAATATCAGGAACATTTTAGTCCTATTATTTTAAAGAAACTGTGTTACTTTCATCTGACAAAAATATAAAATATTTATGGAAGAATGGGGGCTACAGACCAAAGGCTCTGCATTTAGATTAAGCTGGCGTCAAGAGATATCACTTAGACCCAGCAATGACTTCAATGGCAGAGGCTTTGCTGGCAAACAGTGAAAAAGTAATATATGTTCCCTCTCCCCCCCTAGAGAACCACAACCAACACCACCACCACACCCCTGGTTTCTGAACATAGAGCTATTTTTGAGTCTGAATTCCTTTAAGGAAGTGTTTGCCAAAAGTCAATCATTTTCATACCATCGTCAAGATTTTAGGCCATATCAAAATTCTACTTGTATGGTTATTTACTTAATATTTTTCTTTAAATTAACTGTTTTTGTTTACATTTATTTTAAAAGGAAACTTTATACCACTAGTGAAAATATAAAAACAGTTTCTTTCTATTAGGTATGAAAATCAACCAATAGCTATTAAGGTTAAAAACACCCTGTCTATGCATCACCCCAAGGTCATCCTGTATACACTAGGGGTGCGAGGACCATGCTGCTGCCTTAAGGGCAGAAGCCGGACTAAAACAGAAGAAACTGTGCCTTAAAAGCCCATCTCCATTGTCTTCACCAGTTTTAAAAGATTGAACAGCATTGTCCTGAAAATCCTATCGTTGCTTAAGAGCTACCTTCTATAAAAAAGGGAGCTTAAAGCTCCTATTTTATTGGAGATATTCAATTGTTCACAAACAGAACTTCATAGCCAGAGAAGAAAAGGGAATGTTTATATGTGAAATAAAAATCCGGGGACTTCCCTGGTGGTCCAGTGGTTAAGACTCCATGCTGCCACTGCAGACGACACAGGTTGGATCCGTGGTGGGGGAACTAAGATCCCACATGCTGCGTGGTGTGGCAAAAAAAAAACAAACATCTGTTTCCAATGCAAGCAAGTGGGGCTTCTACCATACCTTGGATCTTGTACAAAGAATAATTAAGGAATTAAGTTGCTGAATGGAAATAATCATCCCCATGTAACAGGTATAGGTCCTAATAACAGGCATGTGATTTTGCTGCACAAAGGTTGGTCTAGAAGGACAATCGGTTGGACTCAAATACAAACATTTATAAGACTAGCAATTAGAAATACCTAGAGTTAATCACAGTTAAGTTCTTTTGCCTACATAGTCACATACTCATCAAATATAAAACTAAAAATATTAAACAAGCCATTCAGTCCAGCTCCTGACAGGGTACGACTGTTCCTCACAAAAGAAGTTAAAAAACCAGAACAAAGGTTTTCTCTAGTTGGGTGCTCAGAGTTCTGCAGGCCTGAATTTGTGCTGTATTCCCTCAAAATTCAAGCTGCCCTGTTCTCTCCGAGATAGCATCATTGCATCCTCTTGTTCTCCCACCCTCCTCTGAATCTTTCAAAGCTGCCTTGCCCATGGGGATAGGCCACTAGGGAAGATGCTCTGCAGTTAAAATTAGCCAAACTCGGCAACACATAGGCTATGATTCCAAGGCACCATGAGGATAGACAACACAGGTGGTGAGATTTAAGCTAAGGAAGGCTGCAATTGTGACAGACAAGACCACCTCTCTCCTGGAAAATAGCAACTGCATCTATGCACGCAAAGAGACAAAGTCACACATATGCAAAAACCTACCACTTCTCATTATGCTGACCCCACAGTTTCCCTTCTCAAATTTCACTCCTTCATACTTGTACCCTGTTGGGGAATAAAACCGAAGAATTTATCTTTCATCATTGGAGCGACCTACTTATTTAATAAAGTATCTAAGCTTTAAAGCAGATGGGTACAGAGCAACTCTTGTCCAGACATACTGTATAACATCTTAGGTTCCCTGTGAAAGTAATAAGAAGAGTCATGATTTTTCATATTTACTTTTTAATTCTTCATAGAAAACCTGTGGGAATAATTGGGAGAGGTAGACTTCATCGAGTGGGAACAGACCTTATGATAGAATGATATTCACATACATGTTCCTCAAACTGAATTCACACAAGAATTGTACTCCAAGAATGCTAGAAAGCCCATCAATTCAAACTGGGACCCCACTGTGAGCCACAGCAGAGAGCCTCCTCATTCCGGTCCCTTTTTATGAGCCTCCATTCTGCATTAAAAAGCAGAAGAGAAAGGTTGAAGTAATTATCAGGACATGTTCATGCCTTGGTCTCATCCTGAATTTGTATCAATTATGATGCAGCAAGTTCAGCCCCCAATTTTCATAAAATCAACCTTTGGATATAACAGCTTCCATTATTTACTAAAGAACCAAATCAGAATTTCAAATCCCTAAAATAGGGATCCTTGGCTTCTTTCTGTTAGAGCAGAACAAAGCCCCTTCTCTAATTATCATTTTTAGTGTTCTTTTTCCTTTTTACTTTTCATCCTTTTACCTGGAGTTTCAATGCCAAACCAGCCCACCCATTTGTTAACACCAGAAGCTTCCCTACAGAGGTGAAGACAAGCTGCCAGCAATTCTTAGCTCTGGTCCCAATGTGCCATCATCAAACGCAACACCTGCATGCTGAAGAATATTTATTAACCTTTAACTTGAACTGACCAGCAAGCCATTAACAAAAGGTCATCCACATAAATTTCTTTGCTAAATGTCTCCAAGTTTATTAAGTTGTTTAAAAGAACAGCTCCACGTAGACTCCTCATTTTGCATACTGATTTACTCAGACTGCTTTTTTTCCATTTCCCTCCAATTCTATCTCAGGATTTTTATGAGGAGAATATGAGAGTAACAGCCCCGGTTACCTGTTGGAGTGGTCACCATGCATTCTTTATATGGTAGCTGATTCAATCCCTCTTCCACAACAAGTCGGATCTAGAGAGTCAAAGGAAGAATAAGCTGAGAACTTGCTAAGAATCTCCTGTTAGCTGTTAGCCTCAGGAGCTGAAAACTAGGAAAAAAGTCAGTAACATACTAGGCAAGGATTTAGCTTATGGCAGTAGGAAGGGGGCCCCTATCATGTGTTAGATACAGAGATAGAACCAAATGCCAGGCTGCTTGCTGCTAGGTATCCAACCTCGGTTAGGCACATGATTGCCACTAAAAGGCTCAAGTATGCTTTCTGATTCTCATTCAGTCAGTCCAGGCTATATTATGAGAAATGCAAAACTACAGCAAGTGGCAAGAGTCATGGCAGAACACTTGGAAGTAATATACTTCTGGTTACCCTAGAAATTGTGCTCACTGGAAATTTCTTTGCCTTGTTTAGTACTCTGAAATTGTTAAGTCGGATACTTTTTAACAAAGGCCCACCATAATGCAAAATAAAGCCTGAATTTCTTAGGAGGAAATAAATGAGTGGATGGGGCTGAACCAATTTACTGAACTTGAAGAAGGATCCAGTCGAATGCATTGGGACTTCCCAGCTTAAAAAAAAAAAAAGGCTCCTAATGATCTTAATATGTGGTACAGAGGAAAGAATCCATCAGAACTACTAGGAATAGCCTCCAAAAACCACCAGATATGGTATTTCTATGACTACCCAGAGCCCACTACAAAAAGGCAGTGCTGAGTCTGCAAAGCACATTTTCTCCAATCAATATTACATTACTGACTGAGAATCAGGAACATCAGGGAGAAATGCCAGGCCCCATGCTCTGTTATCACAACAAAACATCCTGCTGCCATTAAAATGATCAATGCTAAAAGGGCCAGCACTTTGTCAACTTGCAGCACCAGAGGGTCAAGGAAGCTCATGAATAGTGTGTGTGTGTGCATACTCACCTCTAGCCACCACCTTCTGTGGAGGTTAATGTTTCTTATGAACAAAAAGTACAAGGGAAGAAGAGGATCATTTTCTTTGAAGAGCCTAGTTCTCCTCCTAGTAACACTCCTCTAAAGAGTCTTACCTCCTGCCCATCTCCTGCAACTCTGGGGCAGAAATTAGTATGTCCAAGCCTTACAGGAGAACATAAAACCAGAAGAAGGGTGACTAAAATATAAAGAACTCAAGATCTGAGTGCCAGGAGAGCCAACCCTGACAAATTCAGGATAGAATTAATGTCCACTATAACAGGACCCTTGTGCTAGAAGAGGCAGTGTACTAGAAATCCTCAACACTAGAAACCTCAACAGCTCCTGTCCCTACCACAATCACAACTGACCCTCCACACCCCACCCCCAACATCAGGACCTTCAAATCCAACTGCAGAGAACAGAGAGGTCCTAATTACCATCCCCTGAGGTGAATTATGCCCTGGGTCCTTATTATCTCATTTGACTAAGATATAATGCCTGCCCTTTCAGGCAAGCATCTTACAATAACCATGAACTTAATTCCTATGTTCTCCAGAAAAATGGCACAAGGAGAGCAAAAGAAAGAGCAATAATTTTCTACCAGTGAACACCAAGACCTCTGTTATCCCCACAGCAGCCACTGACACAATTGCCTTGAACCTGTCCCTTTGGTTTGATAAAAGCATAAAGACAGAATAACCTAACTATCACTCCAAGAATGTCAACTACATTTATCTTTTTTTTTTCATTTTACTGCAAACTTTACTCTTGGATATTTCCTTTCAGATTTCTTTGACACAAGTAAGAACCATTTTCCTAAATTCTACTCCTCAATGAGAGCCATTTCATTGAAAAACAATTTTTTTCACACTACCATTCTAAAACTTGGGATCATCTGTATAAACATACATTCAAGAATCTCCCTATCTTCTAGGCTGTATTTTTTGCATTGTGTCTGGCAAATAATAAAAGTTCACGTTATTTCATCTTATAACCAGTATTTCATATTTTCAGTTTTTTGAATTTCAGTAAGTCTGATAGTTGGCTACTTCTATCATATAGCTGTTTTAATTTGCATCTCCCTAATAACAAATGATGTAGACCATGTTTTCATATGCTTGTTTGCCATCTGTTATCTTTGATCAAGTGTCTGTTCAAAGTCTTTGCCCATTTTTAAAATTGGGGTTTCTTATTGTTGACTCTTTTTTTAATAAATTTATTTATTTATTTTTAATTTATTTTTGGCTGTGTTGGGTCTTCGTTGCTGCGCACAGGCTTTCTCTAGTTGAGACGAGCAGGGGCTACTCTACGTTGCGGTGCATGGGCTTCTCATTGCAGTGGCTTTTCTTGTTGCGGAGCACGGGCTCTAGGCGTAGTGGCTTCAGGAGTTGTGGCACGTGAGCTCAGGAGTTGTGGCTCGTGGGCTCTAGAGCACAGGCTCGGTAGTTGTGGCACATGGACTTAGTTGCTCCGCGGCATGTGGGATCTTGCCGGACCAGGGCTTGAACCCATGTCCCTGCATTGGCAGGCGCATGCTTAACCACTGCGCCACCAGGGAAGTCCCTTATTGTTGACTTTTTTTTTTTTAACATCTTTACTGGAATATAATTGCTTTACAATGGCGTGTGACTTTCTGCTTTATAACAAAGTGAATCAGTTATACATATACATATGTTCCCATATCTCTTCCCTCTTGCATCTCCCTCCCTCCCGCCCTCCCTATCCCACACCTCTAGGTGGTCACAAAGCACAGAGCTGATCTCCCTGTGCTATGCAGTTGCTTCCCACTAGCTATGGATTTTATGTTTGGTAGTGTATATATGTCCATGCCACTCTCTCTCTGTCACATCTCACCCATCCCCCTCCCCATATCCTCAAGTCCATTCTCTACTAGGTCTGTGTCTTTATTCCCGTCTTGCCGCTAGGTTCTTCATGACCTTTTTTTTTTCCCTTAGATTCCATATATATGTGTTAGCATACTGTATTTGTTCTTCTCTTTCTGACTTACTTCACTCTGTATGACAGACTCTAACTCCATCCACCTCACTACAAATAACTCCATTTCGTTTCTTTTTATGGCTGAGTAATATTCCATTGTATATATGTGCCACGTCTTCTTTATCCATTCATCCAATGATGGACACTTAGGTTGCTTCCATGTCCTGGCTATTGTAAATAGAGCTGCAATGAACATTTTGGTACATGACTCTTTTTGAATTATGGTTTTCTCAGGGTATATGCCCAGTAGTGGGATTGCTGGGTCGTGTGGTAGTTCTATTTTTAGTTTTTTAAGGAACCTCCATACTGTTCTCCATAGTGGCTGTATCAATTTACATTCCCACCAACAGTGCAAGAGTGTTCCCTTTTCTCCACACCCTCTCCAGCATTTATTGTTTGTAGATTTTTTGATGATGGCCATTCTGACTGGTGTGAGATCATACCTCAGGGTAGTTTTGATTTGCATTTCTCTAATGATTAATGATGTTGAGCATTCTTTCATGTGTCTGTTGGCCATCTGTATATCTTCTTTGGAGAAATGTCTATTTAGGTCTTCTGCCCATTTTTGGATTGGGTTGTTTGTTTTCTTGTTATTGAGCTGCATGAGCTGCTTGTAAATCTTGGAGATTAATCCTTTGTCAGTTGCTTCATTTGCAAATATTTTCTCCCATTCTGAGGGTTGTCTTTTGGTCTTGTTTATGGTTTCCTTTGCTGTGCAAAAGCTTTTAAGTTTCATTAGGTCCCATTTGTTTATTTGTGTTCATATTTCCATTTCTCTAGGGGCTGGGTCAAAAAGGATCTTGCTGTGATTTATGTCATAGAGTGTTCTGCCTATGTTTTCCTCTAAGAGTTTGATAGTGTCTGGCCTTACACTTAGGTCTTTAATCCATTTTGAGTTTATTTTTGTGTATGGTGTCAGGGAGTGTTCTAATTTCATACTTTTACATGTACCTGTCTAATTTTCCCAGCACCACTTATTGAAGAGACTCTCTTTTCTCCACTGTATATGCTTGCCTCCTTTATCAAAGATAAGGTGACCATATGTGCGTGGGTTTATCTCGGGGCTTTCTATCCTGTTCCATTGATCTATATTTCTTTTTTTGCGCCAGTACCAAACTGTTTTGATTACTGTAGCTTTATAATATAGTCTGAAGTCAGGGAGCCTGATTCCTCCAGCTCCATTTTTCGTTCTCAAGATTGCTTTGGCTATTCAGGGTCTTTTGTGTTTCCATACAAATTGTGAAATTTTTTGTTCTAGTTCTGTGAAAAATGCCAGTGGTAGTTTGATAGGGATTGCATTGAATCTGTAGATTGCTTTGGGTAGTAGAGTCATTTTCACAATGTTGATTCTTCCAATCCAGGAACATGGTATATCTCTCCATCTATTTGTATCATCTTTAATTTCTTTCATCAGTGTCTTATAATTTTCTGCATACAGGTCTTTTGTCTCCTTAGGTAGGTTTATTCCTAGATATTTTATTCTTTTTGTTGCAATGGTAAACGGGAGTGTTTTCTTAATTTCACTTTCAGATTTTTCATCATTAGTGTATAGGAATGCAAGATTTCTGTGCATTAATTTTCTATCCTGCTACTTTACCAAATTCATTGATTAGCTCTAGTAGTTTTCTGGTAGCATCTTTAGGATTCTCTATATAGAGTACCATGTCATCTGCAAACAGTGACAGCTTTACTTCTTCTTTTCCGATGTGGATTCCTTTTATTTCTTTTTCTTCTCTGATTGCTGTGGCTATCACTTCCAAATCTACGTTGAATAACAGTGGTGAGAGTGGGCAACCTTGTCTTGTTCCTGATCTTAGTGGAAATGGTTTCAGTTTTTCACCATTGAGGACAATGTTGGCTGTGGGTTTGTCATATATGGCCTTTATTATGTTGAGGAAAGTTCCCTCTATGCCTACTTTCTGCAGGGCTTTTATCATAAATGGGTGTTGAATTTTGTTGAAAGCTTTCTCTGCATCTATTGAGATGATCATATGGTTTTTCTCCTTCAATTTGTTAATATGGTGTATCACGTTGATTGATTTGCATATATTGAAGAATTCTTGCATTCCTGGAATAAACCCCACTTGATCATGGTGTATGATCCTTTTAATGTGCTGTTGGATTCTGTTTGCTAGTATTTTGTTGAGGATTTTTGCATCTATGTTCATCAGTGATATTGGCCAGTAGTTTTCTTTCTTTGTGACATCTTTGTCTGGTTTTGGTATCAGGGTGATGGTGGCCTCGTAGAATGAGTTGGGGAGTGTTCCTCCCTCTGCAATTTTTTGGAAGAGTTTGAGAAGGATAGGTGTTAGCTCTTCTCTAAATGTTTGATAGAATTCGCCTGTGAAGACCTCTGGTCCTGGGCTTTTGTTCGTTGGAAGATTTTTAATCACAGTTTCAAATTCAGTGCTTGTGATTGGTCTGTTCATATTTTCTATTTCTTCCTGGTTCAGTTTTGGCAGGTTGTGCATTTCTAAGAATTTGTCCATTTCTTCCAGGTTGTCCATTTTATTGGCATAGAGTTGCTTGTAGTAATCTCTCATGATCCTTTGTATTTCTGCAGTGTCAGTGGTTACTTCTCCTTTTGCATTTCTAATTTTATTGATTTGAGTCTTCTCCCTTTTTTCTTGATGAGTCTGGCTAATAGTGTATCAATTTTGTTTATCTTCTCAAAGAAACAGCTTTTAGTTTTATTGATCTTTGCTATTGTTTCCTTTATTTCTTTTTCATGTATTTCTGATCTGATCTTTATGATTTCTTTTCTTTTGCTATCTTTGGGGTTTTTTTGTTCTTCTTTCTCTAATTGCTTTAGGTGCAAGGTTAGGTTGTTTATTCGAGATGTTTCCTGTTTCTTGAGGTAGGCTTGTATTGCTATAAACTTCCCTCTTAGAACTGCTTTTGCTGCATCCCATAGGTTTTGGGTCGTCGTGTCTCCATTGTCATTTGTTTCTAGGTATTTTTTGATTTCCCCTTTGATTTCTTCAGTGATCACTTCGTTATTAAGTAGTGTATTGTGTAGCCTCGATGTGTTTGTATTTTTTACAGGTCTTTTCCTGTAATTGATATCTAGTCTCATAGAATTGTGGTCGGAAAAGATACTTGATACGATTTCAATTTTCTTAAATTTACCAAGGCTTGATTTGTGACCCAAGATATGATCTATCCTGGAGAATGTTCCATGAGCACTTGAGAAAAATGTGGATTCTGTTGTTTTTGGGTGGAATGTCCTATAAATATCAATTAAGTCCATCTTGTTTAATGTATCATTTAAAGCTTATGTTTCCTTATTTATTTTCATTTTGGATGATCTGTCCATTGGTGAAAATGGGGTGTTAAAGTCCCCTACTATGATTGTGTTGCTGTCGATTTCCCCTTTTATGGCTGTTAGTATTTGCCTTATGTATTGAGGTGCTCCTATGTTGGGTGCATAAATATTTACAATTGTTATATCTTCTTCTTGAATCGATCCCTTGATCATTATATAGTGTACTTCTTTGTCTCCTGTAACATTCTTTCTTTTAAAGTCTATTTTATCTGGTAGGAGTATTGCTATTCCAGCTTTCTTTTGATTTCCATTTGCATGGAATATCTTTTTCCATCCCCTCACTTTCAGTCTGTATGTGTCCCTAGGTCTGAAGTGGGTCTCTTGTAGACAGCATATATACGGGTCTTGTTTTTGTATCCATTCAGCCAGTCTGTGTCTTTTGGTGGGAGCATTTAATCCATTTATATTTAAGGTAATTATCAATATGTATGTTCCTATTCCCATTTTCTTAAACGTTTTGGGTTTGTTATTGTAGGTGTTTTCCTTCTCTTGTGTTTCTTGCCTAGAGAAGTTCCTTTAGCATTTGTTGTAAAGCTGGTTTGGTGGTGCTGAACTCTCTCAGCTTTTGCTTGTCTGTAAAGGTTTTAATTTCTCCATCACATCTGAATGAGATCCTTGATGGGTAGAGTAATCTTGGTTGTAGATTTTTCTCCTTCATCACGTTAAGTATATCCTGCCACTCCCTTCTGGCTTGCAGAGTTTCTGCTGAAAGATCAGCTGTTAACCTTATGGGGATTCCCTTGTGTGTTATTTGTTGTTTTTCCCTTGCTGCTTTTAATATGTTTTCTTTATATTTAATTTTTGATAGTTTTATTAATATGTGTCTTGGTGTGTTTCTCCTTCGATTTATCCTGTATGGGACTCTCTGCGCTTCCAGGACTTGATTAACTATTTCCTTTCCCATATTAGGGAAGTTTTCAACTATAATCTCTTTCAATATTTTCTCAGTCCCTTTCTTTTTTTCTTCTTCTTCTGGGACCCCTATAATTTGAGTGTTGTTGGTGCATTTAATGTTGTCCCAGAGGTCTCTGAGACTGTCCTCAGTTCTTTTCATTCTTTTTTCTTTATTCTGCTCTGCAGTAGTTATTTCCACTATTTTATCTTCCAGGTCAGTTACCCGTTCTTCTGCCTCAGTTATTCTGCTATTGATCCCTTCTAGAGTATTTTTAATTTCATTTATTGTGTTTTTTATCATTGCTTGGTTCCTCTTTAGTTCCTCTACGTCCTTGTTAAATGTTCCTTGCATTTTGTCTATTCTATTTCCAAGATTTTGGATCATCTTTACTATCATTATTCTGAATTCTTTTTCAGGTAGACTGCCTATTTCTTCTTCATTTGTTAGTTCTGGTGTGTTTTTACCTTGCTCCTTCATCTGCTGTGTGTTTTTCTGTCTTCTCATTCTGCTTATCTTACTGTGTTTGGTGTCTCCTTTTCACAGGCTGCAGGTTCGTAGTTCCCGTTGTTTTTGGTGTCTGTCCCCAGTGGGTAAGGTTGGTTCGGTGGGTTGTGTAGGCTTTCTGGTGGAGGGGACTAGTGCCTGTGTTCTGGTGGATGAGGCTGGATCTTGTCTTTCTGGTGGGCACGTCCCCATCTTTTTGTGTGTTTTGGGGTGTCTGTGGCCTTATTATGATTTTAGGCAGCCTCTCTGCTAATGGATGGGGCTGTGTTCCTGTCTTGCTAGTTGTTTGGCATAGGGTGTCCAGCACTGTAGCTTGCTGGTCGTTGAGTGAAGCTGGGTCTTGGTGTTGAGATGGAGATCTCTGAGAGATTTTCGCCATTTGGTATTACATGGAGCTGGGATGTCTCTTGTGGACCAGTGTCCTGAAGTTGGCTCTCCCACCTCAGAGGCACAGCCCTGATGCCTGTCTGGAGCACCAAGAGCCTTTCATCCACACGGCTCAGAATAAAAGGGAGAAAATATAGAAAGAAAGAAAGAAAGAAAGAGGATAAAATAAAATAAAATAAAATAAAATAAAGTAAGATAAAATAAAATAAAGCTATTAAATTAAAAAATAAGAAAAAATTATTAAGAGAAAATTTATTAAGAAAAAATTTTTTTTTAATTTTTTAAAATAAATTTTTTAATTTTTCAAAATAAAAAATAAAAAAAAAATTATTAAGAAAAAATTTATTAAGACAAATTTTTTTTAATTTTTTAAAATAAGAATAAAATTATTAAGAAAAAATTTATTGAGAAAAGTATTTTTTAATTTTTAATATAAAAAATAAGAAAAAAATTATTAAGAAAAAAAATTTTTTAAGTAAAATAACAAAATCCAAAAAAAACAAAGAAAAAAATGGACCGACCGAACCCTAGGACAAATGGTGAAAGCAAAGCTATACAGACAAAATCTCACACAGAAGCATACACATACACACTCACAAAGAGAGGAAAAGGGGAAAAAATAATATATCCTGTTCCCAAAGTCCACCTCCTCAATTTGGGATGATTCATTGTCTATTCAGGTATTCCACAGATGCAGGTACATCAAGTTGTTTGTGGAGCTCTAATCCGCTTCTTCTGAGGCTGCTGAGAGAAATTTCCCTTTCTCTTCTTTGTTCGTACAGCTCCCAGGGTTCAGCTTTGGATTTGGACTCGCCTCTGCCTGTAGGTCGCCTGAGGGCGTTTGTTCTTCACTCACACAGGACGGGGTTAAAGGAGCAGCTGCTTTGGGGGCTCTGGCTCACTCAGGCCGGGGGGAGGGAGGGGTACGGATGCGGGGCAAGCGGCGGCAGAGGCCGGCGTGACGTTGCAGCAGTGTGAGGCGCGCCGTGCGTTCTCCCAGGGAAGTTGTCCCTGGATCACGGGATCCTGGCAGTGGCGGGCCGCACAGGCTCCCGGGAGGGGAGGTGTGGGTAGTGACCTGTGCTCGCACACAGGCTTCTTGGTGGCAGCAGCAGCAGCCTTAGCATCTCATGCCCGTCTCTGGGGTCCGCGCTGATAGCCGCGGCTCATACCCGTCTCTGGAGCTCATTTAGGCGGTGCTCTGAATCCCCTCTCCTCACGCACCAGGAAACAAAGAGGCAAGAAAAAGTCTCTTGCCTGTTCGGCAGCTCCAGAACTTTTCCCGGACTCCCTCCCGGCTAGCTGTGGGGCACTAACCCCTTCAGGCTGTGTTCACGCAGCCAACCCCAGTCCTCTCCCTGGGATCCGACTGACCGAAGCCCAAGCCTCAGTTCCCAGCCCCAACCCGCCCCGGCGGGTGAGCAGACAAGCCTCTCGGGCTGGTGAGTGCTGCTCGGCACCAATCCTCTGTGTGGGAATCTCTCCGCTTTGCCCTCCGCACGCCTGTGGCTGCGGTCTCCTCCGTGGCTCCAAAGCTTCCCCCCTCTGCCACCCGCAGTCTCCGCCCGCGAAGGGGCTTCCTAGTGTGTGGAAACCTTTCCTCCTTCACAGCTCCCTCCCACTGGTGCAGGTCCTGTCCCTATTCTTTTGTCTCTGTTATTTCTTTTTTCTTTTGCCCTACCCAGGTATGTGGGGAGTTTCTTGCCTTTTGGGAGGTCTGACGTCTTCTGCCAGCGTTCAGTGGGTGTTCTATAGGAGTAGTTCCACGTGTAGATGTATTTCTGATGTATCTGTGGGGAGGAAGGTGATCTCTGCGTCTTACTCCTCTGCCATCTTGCCCCTCAACTACATTTATCTTGATGCAATCCAAGGATTATTACTGCTTCTGGAAGCTCAAATAGAAGTGGCCTTTGAACCAAGAATACTTAAAGTCAAAAATAGAACAGGAGTTGTCTACACTGTTTTGGAATAAAAATTTCCCTAGGGAAAAGGTAAATAAAGAGTTTCATGCCTCCCTCCACCAACACCATCACATTCCCTTTAATAATCTATCTTATACTATCTGATTATACCTATAAGCTTAATAAGTCACTTTTCTTTCTTTCCCAAACTAAATACTGAGAACAGTATTTAGATTGTAAACCCCACGAAATCAGGGACCATGCTATATGCTTTACCACTGTATCTCCTCCCCCCACAACACAGTCTAGCACAGTGTCTGACTCACATGAGTTCAATGTATATTTCATGAACAGATGAATACTAATAACCACAGCAGAATATGTGTCAACCTCATTCTAAGCACTGAACAAACTTAGATATAAACACAAGAAGTAAACAGGGCTTATCCAAGACAGCCCAATTTGGCCTGAGATCCTCTCAGATGACACTAGCTAAACAGAATTGGGCTTGGTCAATCCTTAACAGGAAGTCCCTGAGCATAGACAGTACTTAGTATTTCACGTGTGAGGATACTACAGAAAAGAAGAGGCAAAATAGATATCCAACCCCATGTAAACTACAAGCTAGGTATTAGTTTTTGTGCATTCGATGGATCCCATAAGGGTAACTACTAGGTCTTTTACATCTTTGGTTTCCTTTTAATTTACTTCACTTCACTGCCCTAAGAGGAGGCATTTAAGGCTCAGGATCAGGTTACCAAGATCCACTTGAAAGGTAGTGAGTGGTACCTCAGAACTACAGAGAATGAGTTCATGGACAATGCTTTGAGGTGAATGGGACTGAGGCAGAGCTTTAATGCAACAGTAGAAACAACACTTGCAAAGTCTAGCAAGATGTGGGTTACTTGGTACAATCTCTCTCGACCCCAGAATGCTCTAGAACAAAAAAGCCCCTTGGCCTACTATGATTGTATCACTAGGAACAACAATGAAATGAAAATGGAAAGCCTCCATCCACCTACCAAACGATCCGCAGAAAACATGAAGTCCCCTCTACTGGCTGTCCTAAAAAAAAAGTACAAGTTTTAGTCTAGATTAGAGCTTTAAAGTGAAATATTACTTAATATATATAGTAACTCTGATATTAAAATGTATTACATGCTAAAAGCTTAAAAGCTTACCTGTAACAGACTATTATTGAGACGTGATATTTTTCACTAGGATACAGGAACCTAAATGGAATGACTTGGTAAATATTATTGAAAATGCTCATTTGATATTAACACTGGAGAGAGGAATTGAAAAGATCATGTAGTCTCCCACTGAACTGCCCAAGTATATACTCTTCAACCAGGAGATGAACAAGTTCCCCCTGGAAGATGGCAGCAAGTCCAGAGCTCAAGTTAAGAAAAAAACTTTGCAGTGAGAAAACCAGGTTCTCCCCATTCTCACGCACCATTCACCTTGATCTAAAACCCTATTACCAGCACAAATAACCCATCTATTGATACTTTGTCTCTAATCCTTTTTGGAATGAGAATGGCACAAACAAGTAAATCCTCTGTTTCTGCCATTGCTTTCAAGAACACATAACCTAATTTCCAAGACCTCTTTCTCAAACTATTGATAAATTTTTCCCTTTGCCTGTTTTTCAATCAAATAGTTTATTCCATAGATCTTTCTACCAACTTCCTGTACACTTCCTTCTGGTCAGTACTTTTAGATCCTGAGGTACCCAAGTAATAATAATCGAGGGTTGCACTTACCCACGAACCGTTAACCAGTCAAAAGAAGAATGTTTATAAGGCTGACATTTTTTCTGTACGTAAAAACCTAGTATTGTTCCTCCTCTTTCTCTCATGTAAGTTAAATGATCTGACAGATTTACAGTTTATGTACTTAAAAATCCCCATCTGCCTATCCATAGCACACCTAAAATATTCCCCAACACAGCATCGAAATGGCATATGCAAGCATATATTATCTCACTATACCATTAATCATGACTCTTTTTCAAGCTTCATTTACTTTCTCTGACAGGGAAAAGCAATGAAGTATCCCTGACACAAATGGCATTAGGTTTCTTAGAGTAACCACAGTTCTATCATTATTACAGATACTAACTCTCTAAAATATGGACCATAATTGAGCAATAGGGAGAATATAGGTCTGTATTCTTTATATATAAATACTCCCTAAACTCAGAAAACTCTATCCACACACCTACACATAGAAAGCCCATTTAAAACAGGCTTTATGTACTGTGGTTTTCAAATGAAACTATACTATTGATATTACACTTGCACTTTTCATTTCTATAATTAATCTTCACAACATGCTTGTCAAAGAAGTAAAAGTCAGCAAACTACAAAAAAACAAACAAACAAAAAAAAGACTGAAGTGTACTGCCCCATTTGCTAGACCTACATAAACTTGTCTAAGTAGCCAGAACACAGTTTTTCAATAGGGAAGATAAGTCTGGATTTGTCTTAAATAAATATCCAGTAGTATATCTTGAGAACACATCTGAAACGTTTGTCTTTAATTTTTAAACAGTTACACAAATATATTACATAGAAAAGTTAGGTTAATTGATCAGAGTTGCCCAAATTCATTATTTTACTTTAGAATCAGACACTTTAATATCTTCACACTCTCCTCAAAAATATCAGCCTCAGCTGAAAACTTCTGCATGATAAGCACTTCTCTACATTCCAAAAAAGGTACACACTATGAGAACCTAATGTGAACTGTTATCCCTTGATAGCTATTTGACTTCCAATTAAAGCAGTCACTGCTCCAGGTCATCCCACTACAAACAGTAATTACTAACTTATCCCCTGTTGTTTTTGACAGGCTTCAGACTGACACTGTTTACTTTAAATCAATTTAGAAATTAAAGTACAGTGAGAATACAGTAAGTTGGTTGCATTTTTTAAAAACACACAGTGGTCTGCAATATCCACATCTAAATCCCTTACATTGTTAACACTAGAGTTTCATAAAGCAGATATTTGCTTGTTGGATCAATCAAGTTGCACATAATCTTTGGGCCCCTACTTTAGGCCCAACACTGGACTAAAGTATGTGTTAATAAAGATGTTTTAATGTAAACCAGACCCCAGGTCTTATTCACTCCATATACTTTGTTTCAAATCATAACTCTATTCATTTTTGTCTCAAAACCATTTTTTTAAAAAATCTATCATACTGGAAACAAAGTTTTGAAAGACATTTTAATCATCTTATATCTGATAACTGTCCCAAATAAAATCTAATGCAAAATTATCACAAAGCAACAAACACACTGACACACATCCCTGGAATATTCTAAAATAGATTCAAATATTTAAACAGTGATATCCAGGCGCTCATAATTCAGAGCATAGAAATCTAACTAATGTTAAGCAGAGTATCTTTTAAATTGTGCAAACCCCAAACAGGATTAACAATGCAGACCTAACCATATCTGAGAATATACTTTTCTTGACACTCCCCCCAACAAATGTGTCACACATTTATAGTAACAAAATGAAAGCCAAAGGTAGCCATTTTTTAAAAAATGATCTTCACACAGAAACAACAAAAGAATGAGAATCATACCAGAAGCCAAATCCTCATTTTAATGTGGATTTGGTAAACCAGACTCTTCCCTACTTAAGACCGTCTATAAAGCACTTTAAAATTTCCAGAGAGGCTATAGCAATTGTATATGTATATATTTTAAAACACGTACATCTCATAGCAAACCCAAACCAAGATGAAATCAAGAGAAATCTCTGACCTTTCTTCCAAAAGGCTAATAGGTTTTTACTTATCATCCATAACATATGGAACTATGAGAAGAATGTCTTTATAATATTAAAAAATTAAGACTTCAAGTAGAGATCCTCTCCCCTCTTCTTACTAGACCTCACTAATACTACTGCTGCTGCTGCTATTACTACTACCACCACCACCATCACCACCACCAGAGGGATTCTCTAGTGTGTTGGAAGACATCCTCTCCTGGTGCAATTACAACTTCAATTTCTACAGCAGAAACTTCCATTTGATCACTATCTGCTACTTCTCTCTATTCAGAATAAACTTGACAACCTCTCCTCTTCTTTTTTAAAGAAAATTCATTTAATAACTGTACACACACACACACACACACACACCCAAGCGTACAAGATTTATTTAGAAGGCTTTTCTTAAAAGGTCCAAAAGTTACAGCAGGTATGTAATATTATACATATATTACTCCCTTCATTCCCACAGGTCATCATTTATTAAAAGCTTCCTTGGTGCCAAGTATTAAGCACTTTTCGTGCATTACCTGGTCTAATCCTCACATAATCTTAAAAGGTAGATTCTATTCTTACCACCTCTTTAGTGAAGAAAGTAGTGAGGCTTACAGAGGTGAAGTATTCCAAGGTTCTTCCCAGCCTGAAGCTCTCTTAAGTCCCTGAGTAAAGCCATTATCTATATTTTGCTCTAATAAGGGAATGTTTACTAAAAGGTAACCAGTTTTTAGGTGTATTTTAATGATATTTCTCTCCCTGTCAATCAGACTGGCATGTACATACAATGCAAATAATGAAATAAAGAGACTGGCAGGCAAATAAAACATCATTAAAATGTTCCTTCTCAAGATGGAGAAGCTGCTATTATAATGTGGTTTGTAAAGAGTATGCAATTAAGGTTAAAACAAGAATACACCCTTTTCAAATGATTAAATTAAAACCTCTGACTCATAACTTAAAAAACAATTTAATTTAAATCAAATCCCAGTAGTACTGAATTAGGTGTCATTTTTTTTTCTCTAAGTATTTTTTGATTTCCTCTTTGATTTCTTCAGTGATCTCTTGGTTATTTAGCAACATATTGTTTAGCCTCCATGTGTTTGTATTCTTTACATTTTTTTTCCCTGTAATTTATTTCTAATCTCATAGTGTTGTGGTCAGAAAAGGTGCTTGATACGATTTTAATTTTCTTAAATTTACCGAGGCTAGATTTGGGACCCAAGATGTGACTTATCCTGGAGAATGTTCTGTGTGCACTTGAGAAGAAAGTGTAATCTGCTGTTTTCGGATGGAATGTCCTATAAATATCAATTAAATCTATCTGGTCTATTGTGTCATTTAAAGCTTGTGTTTCCTTATTAATTTTCTGTCTGGATGATCTGTCCATTAGTGTAAGTGAAGTGTTAAAAGTCCCCCACTATTATTGTGTTACTGTCGATTTCCTCTTTTATAGCTGTTAGCATTTGCCTTATGTATTGAGGTGCTCTTATGTTGGGTGCATATATATTTATAATTGTTATATCTTCTTGGATTGATCTCTTGATCATTACGTAGTGTCCTTTCTTGGCTCTTGTAACATTCTTTATTTTAAAGTCTATTTTATCTGATACAAGTATTGCTACTCCAGCTTTCTTTTGATTTCCATTTGCATGGAATATCTTTTTCCATCCCCTCACTTTCAGTCTGTATGTGTCACTAGGTCTGAAGTGATTCTCTTGTAGACAGCATATATATGGGTCTTTTTCTATCCATTCAGCGAGCCTGTGTCTTTTGGTTGGAGCATTTAATCCATTCATATTTAAGGTAATTATTGATATGTATGGTCCTATAACTATTTTCTTAATTGTTTTGGGTTTGTTTTTGTAGGTCCTTTCCTTCTCTTGTGTTTCCTACTTAGAGATGTTCCTTTAGCATTTGTTGTAGAGCTGATTTGGTGGTGCTGAATTCTCTTAGCTTTGTTTGTCTGTAAAGCTTTTGATTTCTCCGTTGAATCTGAATGAGATCCTTGCCGGCTAGAGTAATCTTGGTTGTAGGTTCCTCCCTTTCATCAAATATATCATGCCACTCCCTTCTGGCTTGTAGAGTTTCTGCTGAGAAATCAGCTGTTAACCTTATGGGAGTTCCCTTGTGTGTTATTTGTTATTTTTCCCTTGTTGCTTTTAATAATTTTTCTTTGTCTTTAATTTTTGTCAATTTGATTACTATGTGTCTCGGCATGTTTCTCCTTATCCTGACTGGGACTCTCTGTGCTTCCTGGACTTGGGTGGCTATTTCCTGTCCCATGTTAGGAAAGTTTTCGACTATAGTCTCTTCAAATATTTTCTCGGGTCCTTTCTCTCTCTCTCCTCCTTCTGGGACCCCTATAATGCGAATGTTGGTGCATTTAATGTTGTCCCAGAGGTTTCTTAGGCTGTCTTCATTTCTTTTCATTCTTTTTTATTTTTTGGTTCCGTAGCAGTGAATTCCACCATTCTGTCTTCCAGGTCACTTATCCGTTCTTCTGCCTCAGTTATTCTGCTATTGATTCCTTCTAGTGTATTTTTCATTTCAGTTATTGTATTGTTCATCTCTGTTTGTTTGTTCTTGAATTCTTCTAGGTGTTTGTTCTTGAATTCTTCTAGGTCTTTGTTAAACATTTCTTGCATCTTCTCGATCTTTGCCTCCATTCTTTTTCCAAGGTCCTGGATCACCTTCACTATCATTATTCTGAATTCTTTTTCTGGAAGGTTGCCTATCTCCACTTCATCTAGTTGTCTTTCTGGGGTTTTATCTTGTTCCTTTTATCTTGTTCCTTGTTCCTACATAGTCCTCTGCCTTTTCATTTTGTCTATCTTTCTGTGAATGTGGTTTTTGTTTCACAGGCTGCAGGATTGTAGTTATTCTTGCTTCTGCCATCCTAGGTCTCATTTTTGAAAATGAGGATTATACACAAAGATTGTCTTTAGCATTGGGGGTGGGAGAAGTTAAGTCTGGGCATAAAGTTGCCAGATTTAGCAAATAAAAATACAGGACACCCAGTTAAATTTGTATTTCAGAAGTATGTCCCATACAATGTTTAGGATATACTAAGAAAAGTATTCATTGCTTATCTGAACTCAAATTTAACTGGGTGTCCTGTATTTATCTAGCAACCTAAGCTAAGGAGGAAGAACTAAATGGACTCAGTTTTAGCTCTAATATGTTCTTGTTTGTTTGTTTTTGCTTTTTTAAGCAACAGTTTAAAGGGAAGTAAAAAATAAAAGCTTTTCTGGCAGGTTTAAACCAAAGGAATGTTTCACTTAGAGTTCATGTTTAGTGGAAGCTCTGAAAACATAAGCTCTACTTCCATAGCTACTTTGTTATGTGATCATTAAAATAAAGAAGCTCTAAGGTTTGTCATGGTATGCAGATGATTTATAAATGATTTTCCTCCTCCTTCCTTCCCCCTCAAAAAAAGAAAACCCAGTGAAGTACTTGCAGCAAACCTAATCTGATGTGAAAACCAAAACAAACAACAAACAAAAATGAAAATAGCTTTTACTACCCGCCAGGTGCAAGTCACCAGGGCCACAGATCTTCGGCACCTTCTTAAGAATCTCATAAAATAGTGTCATTAATTATTTATTTGCACCTCAAAGCAGAGTTCAATGTAAACATTCAAGATCAGGTAGAAAAAGAAGAGAAGCTATCATTTTCCTTTAGAACCCAGGCCTCAGTCATTCAAGTTGATTTATTAATTTTTATAATGATTGGAACATTAATTCCCCTATGTGCCAGGTACTTGCCAGGCCACACTTTCTTTCTGCCTCCCCAGAGTCCAGACTAGCTGGTAAGAGATTACTAGGATATGCCCAATAAATATTATAACAGGGGTATGTATAAAGAGTCGACTTCCTCACTCCTGGCCTAAAAGCCAGTTAGAAAATTCACATGGAAAACCAAAACCATGTCCATGATTTATTGATAAATAACTTGCAGGTCATAGTGTTTTCTGTGGTGGACATTTTGGTTTTCTATAAGTTGAAGGGAACAGTTCTGAGATTCCTCCAGTCTCAGGGTGATACCAGGCCAGGTTCTCTAGGCTGGTTCTGTTTAGTTTAGAATCCTTGGCTCAGCCTATACCCTAAATCCAAAACTAGCCAAATCACCACGCAAGGGAGAATGGCCATTCTCCCATGGGCAGTGGCCCAGCCTGAGCACAGCACAATCACCTGTGGTGTTTGAAAAGCTACAAGTGCTCAGGTTCCACCCAAGACTACTCTACTACTCCACTCTAAGAATGGGCTCCAAAAAAAAAAAAAGACTCCCCAAGCAATTCAAATGTACAGCTTTGGTTAAGAACACTACCTAGCCAAATGACGCAAATCACATCAGGCTGCACTCATATTAGGGCTGCACAGGATGTTCATCCATCCTGAGGTTAACTGTCTCCCCATCAGGTGACTAAAAAAAAAAAGTCACAAGAATGAATGTGTTCTTTCTTTAGTGCTATTTCATGGACTAAAATACTCTAAGATGGCTCAATTTTCATCCAAGCTGCCTGCTGAGGCCATGGTGAAACCCCTTTGAGGGCAAATATACAGGAAACATTCAATAGCTCATGAAAAAGCTTTACTTTAATGTTTCAGAAGACGAAAGAAAACAAAAACTGGGGAGAGGAGATGATCTTTTAAATACACTGCACTGCCTTATATATGAGGTCATGAACTGTGTTCAAGGGAACAGTGCATTACACTCAGATTTTGTTGGGTTTAGTATATAAAGGAGGCAGAAAGGGAAGGATGTGTGGTTTAAATCCACTGCAACAACAAAAACTGCAAATGAAGCAGTCATTTCTTCCTGAGTTCACCAGTGACCCCTGTGTGACTGAGTAAATTATCTGATCATTTGATGTTTAGATTACTGCATACTCAAATAGAGAGAAAACCATTTCCTTGAAATTCAATAATACCACCAACATTTTATGCTGCAAATACTGCACATTTCAAAAAAATAAGTAAAAAGATATTTTAAATCAGTCCAATGTTCTCAATCTTGCCTGCTTTATGTATTTACAACAACATGCAGCCCTCTGGCTCAACCCCATTTCCCCATGCCAAAGTCAATTCAGAAAGCAATCCCTTCACTAGACAGACACTAAGAACCAGGAACAATAAAAGGAATAACAAGTACTTCAGTGGCCTCTATCATCAGACAGTTCCATAGCGCACATATATGATGTCACATCAAAATAGAGAAGAACATAAGGGTATAAGGAAGACAGACTGATAACTGATGGCACCTTCCATAACTAGACCCCTGTAAATATAGCTCCTCTAACCACGAGCACTCCACACCAGCCCCGGATAAAACAGGTCCTGTTTGTGTGAAGGGATGCCAATTTTTTAAGATAAAGGAACAGAGGCCTCCATTAACAGATTTGATTAACAGAAACAAAACTAAAACTCTGTCTCCACCCTAAATAACTAAGCATCAATTAGTTATTAAAAATTGTAGTGAGTTTTTCTATTCTGTATCATAGCAGGATAAAAATAATCTAGGATCTCTCAGTGTTGTTTTTTAAAATAAGAATGTGCATTCTATGTAGTTAAATTCCTTTTACTGTCTCCCAAAAGCTGAAGAAACCAGCACTTGTGGATACAATCTGAACCATGCACAAATCTAAACATAAAGGCTTGAAATGCCGTAAATATGCATACTGTTCACAGTTTACAACAAATGTTCATAGACAGTATCTTGTTTTAGCCTCCCAGGAGCTTCATGAGATATTAGGAACATCCTCATTTTACAAATGATAAAGCTGAAGCACAGAGATGCTAAACATCTTGCCTAAGATGACTCTGGATCCTGCTGTCTCCTTCCAAACTCAGAAAAAAAAAAAAAGAAAAAAAAAGATTTTGCTTACACCCAGGTTTACTACACCACCCAGGCTTTTCTGAGTAATGCAGTAAAATCAGGTATTGATACTGTCATATATGAATGCTGAATGTCATGCCCTCTCCGAGTTCTATAGCAGCTGTTCACTTTTACATTATCAGGAAGACCAATTTGTGAAATCTAATGAAAGTGAAGGAATCCCCACCCCATAAAAAAGCACATATGCAAATGTTCATAGTAGCATTATTCATAATACCCAAAAAATGGAAACCAAACCACCCAAATGTCCATCACCTGATGAATGGATAAACAAAATGTGGTATATCCATACAGAGGAATATCATTCAGCCAAAAAAGAAATGGTGTACTGATACAAGATGGACAAAGCTTGAAAACATTATGCTAAATAAAAAAACTAGCCACAAAAGACCACATGTCATATGATTCTATTTACATGAAATGTCCAGAATAGGCACATCAATAGACACAGAAGGTACATTAGTGGTTATCTAGGGCACTTGGTGGGTTGGAGGGAAATGGGGAGTGACTGCTCATGGGTGTGGGCTTTCTTGTTGAGCTGATGAAAATGTTCTAAAATTGTGTGGTGGTGGCTGCAAAGCAATAAACATACTTGAAAACCACTGAATTGTACACTTTAAAAGGTATACTGTATGGTGTGTAAATTATAGCTCAATAAAGATGTTATGGGACTTCCCTTGTGGTGCAGTGGTTAAGAATCTGCCTGCCAAAGCAGGGGACATGGGTTCGAGCCCTGGGCTGGGAAGATCCCACATGCCCATGGAGCAACTAAGCCCGTGTGCCACAACTACTGAAGCCCATGCGCCTAGAGCCCATGCTCCACAACAGAAGAAGCCACTGCAATGAGAAGCCCGTGCACCACAAGGAAGAGTAGCCCCAACTCGCTGCAACTAGAAAAAGCCCGTGCGCAGCAACCAAGACCCAATGCAATATTTTTGTATTTATTTACAAAAATAAATAAATAAATTTATTTTAAAAATACTAAAAAATAAAAATGTTATTTAAAAAAACCATTAAAAATGCACATACAAATAACATTTCCCAAATAATTTCTGAGGGTTTGCTAAAGCCCTGAAGCCCATCTACAGGTACAGCACAAAGTCCAAGACAGCACAGGTCCAAGACACAAGGTCAGTAACTCTTGCTCTATAGAAACAAGAATCATCCTATTTTCTTTGTTTTACAGATTAAGTTTTATTTCAGTTCCCCCCACCACAACTACCAAGCCTATGTCTCCTACTTTTTAAGATCACTACTTCATTTATTGGTTCACATGACCACAGTTTTCAATATTGATTCATTATAAACCATTAAATACTTTCATAAATATAACTTTAAGAGCTACAAAGAACTTTTAGTAATTGAATGACTATTGCTTGCAAGGCATAGTTGGAATTCAAAAATGTAAGTGATACAACTTCTGCCCTTAAGGAGCTTAAAATATAACAAGTGAGATAAGAGTGAAACGAACAACAGTACACAAAACAGAAGGTGAATCTTGCATTAAAAAGGCCAGGGAAGATCAGTGAGGAAGAATGATTGAAGGAAATCTTCTTGGCAGAGATGGACATTTAATGCTGAATGTTGAAGAGTAGGTAGGATTTGAACATGCAGAGGAGTAAAGAGAATTTGAGATGCGAGGAGAAGTAGGGATGTTTCAGAATAGTTCCTAGGAACCACGAAGATGGGCCTTAATGTCAAGCTAAGGATCCTGATTTTATTTGGTAGGCTCAGAGAAGCCAAAGAAGGCTGCTGAGTAGGGTAGTGAGCGAATCAAAGCAGTATATTAAGAAGATTAACTGTTCAGTAATGTGTGGGTACACGTAGAAGAGAGAAATGGAGACAAGGAGACAAACTGGGAGTCTATTAAACAGTATGAAGTGAAAGGGTTACGCTCTCTGCCCTGTGTCTGTTCACGTGGTAAACCTACAACCCAAAAATGGTTACTGCCCACGTGAACAGGCACAGGGCAGATCAGCACGTTTACCTGAATGGAATGACTGTGTATTCCACTCATAAGAGACAAAGAGGAAACAGGAGGTTACCTAAAATGCTTCCTCCCTACACAAAGCGATGTTAAACACAGGTACTGGGAAAGAGGGTAGGAGGCCTGAGTCAAGTGACACCGCCCCGCAAAGAAAAGGCCCTGCCGAAATCTCCACAGACCAGCTTCCCTAGGCCAAGAACCTTCCCCCTTTTACTTCCAATCCCCGCCCACCCCCTGAGAGACCCTCCACCTCCCCTTCCCCTTCCGCTCTGGCTCACTTATCCCGGATGATGGTCTGCAGCTCCCGGATCTGATCATTCATTGGCAGGAGCTTAAGCTGCGCCCCGATCTGCCGGGAGAGTTCGCAGTCCCCTAGGAGGGAGTCGCTGGCTGGCGCGTCAGAGTTGCCAGTGCCACCGTTGCTCTCTGAGTTGAGGGTGGCGTCGCCACAGGCCTGAAGGTCCCGCTCAGCCGGTACGCTAGAAGACCTTACTCTCCCCCTGAGGAGAGTCAGCTTGGCCGCGGAGTCACTGTTTCCCCCGGCATGGTCCGGGATCAGTTCGTCAGGTTGCTGCGGCTCGGGGTTTTGGGTCGAGGCACAGTTTACTTGCTGGTTGTGACAGGGCATGGAGTCTGGACACCGTAACTCCGTGGCCATACACCGGGCACCGGGCCGTCCCCGCAGCTACCGACCCCTAAGGATAAAGGAGAGCAGGGAGAACGGACCAAAGCTCCTACGCTCTCCCGGTCGCCCCGCCTCCTCGCAACCTCCAACCGCCGCTGCCCTCTCACCCCTTGGCCTCCACCGCTTCCCTTTCGCATGTTACGTCCCGGCCCCGCCCACACCAGACTTACCGCCCACCTAGACACTCGATTGGCTTCGCTCCCTGCCACTCTGCAGCGAACGGCCTGTTAACCCTTTGCGTTGCCCCGGCTGCGTGAGGTCCCACAAAGAACTTGGCAGACAAGGTGAGGCCAGGGGTACTTGGTTTCCGGGTCTCCCGGGAGCCGCTAGGGATTCTGCATGCAGAACTTTGAGTGAGTGATAGAGCCGGGAGAAAACTAGGGGTGCAGAGTGCTAAAATGATGACACACAAAGACCCATGTTTTCAACTTTGTGTCTTAGCAGAAAAGTTAAACTTCAGTAACTGCGTCTACTGTATGCTTGTCTGTGTAGCCCAAAAAGGAAGTTTAAAAATGCCTAGCTGCATGCTGAAGAGCCTGCCCTCTACTAGACTGTTGTACCAGTTGCAGCTTCCCAAGTATGCTTGACTACTAGAGCTTTCCTTATCTTTATTGGTTGGACCCTATACTGTACAGTTACCATGAGGATTCTGACAGCATTTCAGACCCACTACCGCTTTGCTTCTTTTAAATACTTGGAAACACTTTTTTTTTTTTTTTTAGCGTGCGGACATAGTATAAAGGCTTGAGCTAAGAGTATCTAGGGCAGTGCTTTTCAACACCTTTGTGTATTAGAACAATTGTAAAGTTTGTTAAAATGCAGGTTGTCATGGCCTGCCTTTGAGATTCTGATTCAGTAGATCTGAGATGGGACCCAAGAATCTTTATTTTTAACACGTAACCCAACAATTCTGATTTTTTTTAAATGGTACTTTTTGAGAACAGTGGCTTACAGGCTCCCTTTTTGAAGAGCTACAAAGTCAGAAACCTGCTAATTCTACTAAAAAATTATTGAGCAGCATTTAACAAGTTCCCTCCCGTCTCTGGACTTGACTTTGTCCATCCATAAATGAGATGCATTAACTATTTGACCCCTAAATGTTCTTCCAATTCTGACATTCTGTAATTCTATTTTGCCTTCCAAAATCCAATTCTTAAAATTCCTTGTTCCACACCGGAACATAACCAGCATATGCAGAGATTCAAGCGAAGTAATGGATAACAGGAATATCGAGGCCTGTGGTGAGACTTGAGCCTTGATCTGGCTCTCTTTTCCATTTTTTCTTTGTTTGTTTGGTTGTTGTTTTGGTATCAGTATTAATGGTATTTTTCTCCCTTTTTTCTCTCCCATATTCTCTGCTTTGTGTCTTACCCTCTAGGTCAGTACACTATTAGCTGTAATTATAGAGCGTTTAAATTTGATTGGATGATAAAAATTGCAGCCTTAAACGGTAATCCCACTCATTTTTTAAAAAATTAATTAATTTATTTATTTATTTATTTTTGGCTGTGTTGGGTCTTCGTTTCTGTGCGAGGGCTTTCTCTAGTTGGGGCAAATGGGGGCCACTCACTATTGCGGCCTCTCTTGTTGCGGAGCACAGGCTCCAGACGCGCAGGCTCAGTAGTTGTGGCTCACGGGCCTAGTTGCTCCGCAGCATGTGGGATCTTCCCAGACCAGGGCTCGAACCCATGTCCCCTGCATTGGCAGGCAGATTCTCAACCACTGCGCCACGAGGGAAGCCCCCCACTCATTTTTGAAAGCCCGTGCATCTTTTCTCCTAGCACACAATGTGACTCAAAGGATCTCTGGGTTTAAAAGCTGAATCTGATAACATGAAGTGGGCAGGAGCAATTAAATGGCTACTTTGCCAATGAATACTCTAAGGAAAACAATGAAATACAGTATTTTTCATTATCAGTACTTTAAACGCAGTAGTGAATTTAAAATGGTATTGTGAGACATCCCAGGACCAAAACTGTACTGAAGTCATTTTTGTCTAGTGTTTCATCAGGCAAATGACCTTGTTCTCAGTGCCATAGAATATGAATTAGAACAGTACAACCACCAGTGTATCTTGTGTTTTCACTCTTATAGGAAACACCCATGCATATACTTACCTATATTAACCAATAATCATTAGCAAATCTATTTATCTAGTCAATTTAATTATTTAAGATGCTATTGAGGTAAAATTCACTGATGATTAATGATAACACCTTAAATTTGATGGTTTATAACCTACAAAGACCTTCTATACATTCTCAAAAAAAAGTTTGAGGATTACGAAGCCCCGTTTATAGATGATAGCTATATAATTCTTTTTCCTAAAGTGACTTCTCCAAGGTCACACATCCAAAATGGAGAAAAGCAGAGACAGAAACCCCAGTCTTTTCACTTTAAATCCAGTCTTTTTTACACACACCTACAGATTCATGAAATCATTTAGTTAACAAATATTGGTTGAATCCTTACTATTTGCCAACCATGTTTCTAGGTGCTAGAACAAATACAAAGAAAAATGAATGAAGATCTTAGAATTCTCCATGGTTGTAGAGGGCATGGAGGTCATGGATAGTATGGATCTTTGAAAACCAAAGGATAATGTTAGGCAGCATGGAAGCCTACGCTAAAGATACTAACAGCAGAATTGACAAATGTGAATATAGCTCTCTTGCTTCCCACTTTTTGATGGAGGTACAAAGCCAGATAAAGCAAAAAGCTGGAAAATTCTCCTGTAATAATTGAGATGACTGTAAACTTCATTTTAGGTTTTGAGTTATAAATTTGAAATGATCCCTAAAAATTATGGGAAGCAGTAAACCAATTGCATGTATCAGTAGATATCCTTCACATGCATCTACATAGTGCCTTTACAAAACACTTTTATATAGGTTATCT
The DNA here is from genome assembly GCF_009873245.2 of Balaenoptera musculus. Taxonomy (NCBI): domain Eukaryota; kingdom Metazoa; phylum Chordata; class Mammalia; order Artiodactyla; family Balaenopteridae; genus Balaenoptera; species Balaenoptera musculus. Next base: position 61,358,334 of record NC_045806.1, on the reverse strand, counting down.
CATTCGACGTTGTGGAGCAGTTGGCCTCAATATTATAATTCCTGTTTTACAGGTGAGAAAATTGAAACTTAGAAGCCTAATTTATAGTCACATCATAAGTAGTAGAGTTAGGAGAAGGCAGAAGAGTTAATTTATTATTAAATTATTAATATTAAACTCTATTTTCCATGCAGTATGCTTTAGTTATCTCATTTAAGCCTTTCAACAACCTTAGGAGGTAGGCTGTATTTTGTTATCCCCATTTTATAGATAGGAAAACAGATGTAGTGAGATTGAGTATCTTGATAATGTCACACAGGTGATAAGTGCAGGAGCAGGGATTTGAACCTAAGTGTGATCAGGTCAATTTGTTTCTATAACCCAGGTCCTTAGAGTAGTCCAGGTTATATTCCTCTACTGTATACCATACTTTTTGCTTGTACTAGATAGTATCTCACCTGCAATACCAGATTTAACCTATGAACCCAAAATTGTACTTTATGACTGACCTGGGGAATTCCGATATAATTTTCTATTAATGCTTAGTACTCTGATGAACTCCTTGACAATCCCTTTGTGCCATAAACTCCAGCAGTTCTCTAATTGAAGTTGACTTGGTGATGCTTACGCCATTGCACTGTAATTTCTTGTGAACAAAAATCTATTAATTAAAAGAATAGCCAATGTTCTGAGCAAATAGTGTGATTCACTTTGCTTTCAAAATGAATAGCTGTATCACCTTTCAGATGTATACCTTACCTTTGTTCTGTGGTTCCCAATGACCTCAAAATGTCTATTTGGATATCTTTTCAGATATATATATCTTTTCTTCTTTACCATTTACTCCCCATAGTTTCAAAATTTTTTGAATCACTTTTCAAATACATTTTTACAGCCTTATGAAGTTAGTTTACTTGTGAATACAGAACCTCCCCTGTAGATCTTAAACAATTCCTGGCAGATGTGTGGGGCAGGACAGGCAGATTTTGTATAAAAGATTATACCATCTTCTATAAAAGAGTATACCTTGTATAAAAAGTATAAAAGAGAACCTGTAAAAATGATATATTAAGAACTGAAGTGTCTCCCTTTGTGTTTTGTTGATTTTTTGTATTGACATGCTTTGATTCCTTTCTATTTTTCTTTTGTGTAAATTCTAGAGGTATTTTTATTTTGTGGTTACCTTGGGACTTACATAAGATATCTTATAACAGTCTAACTTAAGTTGTTAACAACTTAAGTTCAATCACATACAAAAACTCTACATTTTAACTTCTCTCCCACTTTAAGTTATTGTTGTCACAATTTACATTCGTTCCTAATATGTATCTTTAAACATATTTTAGTTATAGCTATTTTAAATAATTTTCTCTTTTAACTTTTATATTTGAATGAAAATAGATTTACCTACACCATTACAGTAATAGTGTTCTTTATTTGCCTGAATATTTACCTTTACCAATGAGTTTAATATTTTCTTATGCTATAATGTTGCTATCTAGCACCCTTTTGTTTCAACTTGAAGGATATCCTTTAGCACTTTTTTTCCTGAAGTATAGTTGACTTATAATATTATATTAGTTTCAGGTGCACAGTAAAGTGATTTGATATTTTTATAGGTTATACTCCATATAATGTTACTATAAAATATTGGCTGTTTTCCTTGTGCTGTACGTTACATCCTTGTGTCTTATTTATTTCATAATTAGTAGTCTGTACCTCTTAATCCCCTTCACCTATCTTACCCCACCCCCACTACTGTCCCCACAGGTAAGCACTAGTTTGTTCTCTGTATCTGTGAGTTTGTTTTGTTATATTCATTCATTTGTTTTATTTTTTATATTCCACATATAATTGAAAACATACAGTATTTGTTTTTCTCTATCTGACTTTTTTCACTAAGCATAATAGCCTCCAGGTCCATCCATGTTGTTGCAAATGGCAAAATTTCATTCTTTTTTATGGCTGAGTAATATTCCATTGTGCGTGTGTGTGTGTGCGCGTGCGTGTGTGTGTGTATATATACCCCACATCTTTATATTGATACATTCATCTGTTAATGGACACTTAGGTTGCTTTTATATCTTGGCTATAGCATTTCTTAAAAGGCAGGTGTAGTGGGGATGAACTTCCTCAGCTTTTGTTTGGGAAAGTCTTTATCTCTCCTTTATTTTTGAAGGACAGTTTTACTACATATAGTATTCTTGGCAGTTTTCGTCTTTCAGAACTTTGAATAGGTCATCCTACTCGCTTCTGGTCTGCACGGTTTCTGCTGAAAAATCCACTGATAGTCTTATGGAGATTCCCTTGTATGTGGCCAGTTACTTTGCTCTTGATGCTTTCGAATTTCTCTCTTTGTTTTGACTTTTGACAATTTGATTATAAAGTGTCTTATTGTGGATTTGGGGGGGATTCATCTTATTTGATGATTTTGGGACTTTTGCATCTGGATATCTGTTTCCTTCTCCAGATATGGGGAGTTTTCAGTCATTATTTCTTTGAATAACCCTTCTGGTCCTTTCTCTCTCTCTTCTCCTTTTGGGACTCCCATAATGTGTATATTGGATGTCGTGATGGTCTCCCGTAAGTCCCTTAACATTTCTTCACTTCTTTTCATTCTTTTTTCTTCTCGTTACTCTGACTGGATTATTTCCAATGACTTGTCTTCAAGTTTACTGATCCTTTCTTTGTTTGCACTAGTTTGCTGTTGAATCCCTATAGTGATTTTTTTCACTTAATTATTGCATTCCTTAGCTCCCTAATTTATATTTGGCTTTAAAAAAATATTTTCTATCTCTTTGTTGCAATTCTCACTTACAATTCTCTTGACCTCAGTGAGCATTTTTGTGACACCTATTTTGAATTCTCTGTCGGGTAAATCATATAACTTCCTTTTATTAGGGTTGGTTTCTGGAAACTGATCTTGTTCCTTTGCTTGGAACAGCTTTGATTGATTTTTCATTTTTATTGATTCTCTATGTTGATATCTTTGCGTTAGACAAAGTAAGCACCTCTCCTGGTCTTCACACTGACTTGTACAGGAGACAACTCCTACCAATCAGCCCAGCCCGAGATTCTGGGGTCCTCTATCAACCATTTCCCTCCCAAGGGAGAAGGAGGCAGCTGTGGTTTTTGTCAGGTCACTTTGTGGTGAGCCAGCAGGGTGACCTATGGTGTCTTCCAGCCCAAGCTGCCATTTCCATTCTCCCCCCCAGGCTGCTTGACTATGGTGGACCTGGCTGAGACTGGCAGGACAGAGGTCAGTACTCTGGGAGTGAGGTCTTGGAGAAGTTGGGGCATTGTACACAGAGCTTGACTCTTTCTCTCCCCAGGGGGAAGCAGAGAGCTCAACCCTTTTGTCCACATGCGCTGTACTGGGCAGGAGTGGGAGCTATGGTGTCTGCAAGCTACAAGGATCATATACCATGACTAAGTGGGATTTATCTCTGGAATGTGAGGGTGGTTCAATATACTAAAATCAAATAATACATCACATCTAGAGAATAGGGGATAAAATCACATGACCATATCAATAGATGCAGGAAAAGTATTTGTCAAAATTCAACAGTTTCATGTTAAAAACTTTCAGCAAACTAGGAGTAGATGGAAAATACCTCAACATAATAAAGATCATATATGAAAAACCTACAGATAACATCATGCTCAGTGGTAAAAAACTGAAAGCTTTTCCCCTAAAATCAGGAACAAGACAAGGTTGCCCACCTCTCACCACTTCTATTTAACATAGTATTGGAAGTCCTAGCCAGAGCATTTAGGCAAAAAAAGAAATAAGAGCTATCCAGATTGGAAAGGAAGAAGTAAAATCATCCCTGTTTGCAAGATGGTATGATCTTATATATAGAAAACCCCAAAGACACCATTTTAAAAAAACTATTAGAACTAACAAATGGGGACCTCCCCGGTGGTTCAGTGGTAAAGAACCCACCTTCCAATGCAGGGGACATGGGTTCGATCCCTGGTTGGGGAACTAGGATCCCACATGCCCTGGAACAACTAAGCCCGTGCGCCACAACTACTGAGCTTGCGTGCCTCGACAGGAGAGCCCGTGTGCTGCAAACTACAGAGCCCACACACTCTGGAGCCCACGTGCCACAACTACAGAGCCCATGTGCCCTGGAGACCGTGCACAACAACTAGAGAGAGAACCTGCACGCCACAACTAGAGAGAAGCCTGCGCACTGCAACGAAAGATCCCACGTGCCACAACTAAGACCCGACACAGCCAAAAAAGTAAAGAAAATAAATAAATTTTTAAAAAAAATGACCATGGGTTCCTTTAAAAAAAAAAGTAACAAATGAATTAAATAAAGTTACAGGATACAAAATCAACATACAAAAGTCATTTGCATTTCTATACATTAGCAACAAACTATCTGAAAAGGAAATTAGGAAAATAATCATTTTTTATAATAGTACCAAAAAGAATAAACTACTTAGGAATAAACTTAACCAAGGAGGTGAAAGATTCATATACTGAGAACAACAAAATATTGATGAAAGAAATTAAACAAGACCCAAAAAAATGAAAAGACAACTTGTGTTCATGGATTGCAAGACCTAATATTGTTAAAATGTCCATACTCCCCAAAGAAACCTATGAATTCAATGCAACCCCTATCAAAATCCCAAAGGCATTTTTTAGAGAAATAGAAAAAACAATTTTATAATTCATATAGAACCACAAAAGACTGTGAATAGCCAAGCCTATCCTAGAAAGAAGAAGAAAGCTAGAGGCATCACACTTCCTGATTTCAAAATATAGTATGAAGCTACAGTAATAAAAACAGTATGGTACTGTCATAAAGACAGACATATAGACCAATGGAACAGAATAGAGAGTGCAGAAATAAACCCACGCTTATATGGTCAACAAATCTTTGAGAAAGGTGCCAAGAATACACAATGGAGAAAGGATTGTCTTTTCAACAAATGGTGTTGGGAAGACTAGATATTCACATGTAACAGAATGAAATTGGATCCTTATCTTACACCATACACAAAGCCAACTCAAAATGGATTAAAAACTTAAATATTTTTAATAAAATAAGCTACAAGGATATATTGTACAACATGGGGAATATAGCCAATATTTATAATAACTATAAATGGAGTATAACGTTTAAAAATTGTGAATCACTATATTGCACACCTGTAACATATAATATTGTACAACTATACGCTTCAATAAAAAAATAAAATTTAAAAAACCTTAAATATAAGACCTGAAAATGTAAAACTCCTGGAAGAAAATATAGGAGAAAAGCTTCATGACATTGGTTTTGGCAATGATTTCACGGATATGACATGAAAAGCACAGTCAAGAAAAGCAAAAGTAAACAAGTCATACTACATTGAATTAAAAAGCTCCTGTACAACAAAGGAAACAATCAACAGAATAAAGGCAATCTGTGGAATGGGAGAAAACATTTGTAAAGCATATATCTGATAAAGGGTTAATCTCCAAAATATAAGGAATTCATACAACTGAATAAGCTAATAACCCCATTTAAAAATGGGCTAAGAAATTGAATATACATTTCTTCAAAAAAAGACTATGACTGACCAACAGGTATATGAAAAAAATGTTCATCGGCACTAATCATCAGAAAATGCAAATCAAAACCAAAATGAGATACCACCTCACACCTGTCAGAATGGCTATTAAAAAAAAGACAACGAATGTTGGTGAGGATGTGGAGAAATTGGAACCCTTGCACACTGTTGGTAGAAATGAATAATTGTGTAGCTGCTATGGAAAACAATATGGATGTTCCTCAAAAAAATTCAAAATAGAACTGTATGATCCAGCTATCCCACTCCTGGGTATATATCCAAAAGAATTGAGATCAGTATCTCAGAAAGATATTAGCACTCCCATGTTCATTGCAGCATAATTCACAATAGCCAAGATATGGAAACAACCTAAGTGTCTGTCAATGGATGAATGGATAAAGAAAATGTGGCATATACATACAATGGAATGCTATTTAGCCTTAGAAAAGAAGAAAAATCTGCAATATGTGACAATATGGATGCAATTTGAGGATATTATGCTAAGTGAAATAAGCCAGACATAGAAAGACAACTACTACATGATTCTACTTGTATGAAGTATCTTAGATAGTCAAATTCATAAAATCAAAGGCTGGTTACTTTGGGCTGGGGGGAGGGGAAATGGAAAGATATTAATCAATAGGCATAAAATTTCATTTAAGTAAGATGAATATGCATTAGAGATCTGCTGTACAACATTGTACCTATAGTCAACAATAATGTATTGTACACTTAAAATTTGTTTAGACAATAGATTTCATGTTAAGTGTTCTTACCACAATAAAAGTTTTTATAAAGAACTGAGTTGTTATGGTTCCTGGCTTTTGGCTGCTGGTCAGTCTCCCTCACTTCTTCCTGCCTGAAGATTTTAAGTAATTAACAAAAGCCATATTTCAAAACCAAAAAGAAAGAGAGTGCAATTCTGCTGAACCCTGCTACAGGCTTAATAGTGCAAAGAGTAAGACAAGGAATGAGTTAAAGAAACCAGTTGGAGGTGGCAGTGTGGGGAAGTGGGAGAAGACCAATATAAAGGAAGGAAAGTGTGAATACTGTAGTGTGTCACCCTCACCCCATTGTGAAGGACTTAGGCACTCATCCCTGCAGCTACCTGCCAAGCTCACAACTTATTCCCTCTACAGGAACTGTCCTATGCTGAGGAATTTGCCTCCACACAGTGCTACACCCCTTTCTCCTCTCCAGGGGAAGCCTGCATCCACTGACAGCTCCATGTGAGGATACAAAGACTCAGACCCCTTGCTTCAATTTGAAACATCTCTGAAAGGCCGTCCCAACCTCAGAGCTTCTCATGAAGTTGTCTGAGTCCTCTGTTGCAACTTTGTTCTCTACAGTTCTGCTTCCTTTATTCCCAAGTGTGGTTCCCAAAATCACTCCATATTAAACTTCTTGCACACAGATCTCTACTTCATAGTCTGTTTCCAAAGGCACACAACCTATGATGGAAAGAAATATAATTCCAAACAATCCCACTATCAAAGTACCTGTGTAAACCTGATGCTTCAAACTGTCAAAAATATCAAAAGGAAAGAAGCAATGCTGTAGCTGTTTAGACTCCTACTTTGCAAATTGCAGTATCAGACCTAGTTATCAGTGAGTTGGAATGACAAGATTAAATGTGTTCTGCTTTGATTTGTTAAAAGGAGGTTAGAAGACTATGATCTCATACGTACCTGCTTGCAAAAGTCTTGACACAATCCTGTTATTGCTGAGATGAAATACTCTGGCACCCTGTTTCATATTGCATTTGGCTTCTGTTACAATATTTCTGTTGACTTTAGAGGTTCTCTGAAATTAGAGCACCCCACAAGAAAGAATTCAATGTCTACTGCTTGAAAGAGCATGAGCCTAGCCTATCTTAGATGTGCTCAGAACACTTACATTAACCTACAGTTGGGCAAAATCATGTAACACAAAGCCTATTTTATAATAAAGTGTTGAATATTTCATGTAATTGATTAAATACTGTAATAAAAGTGAAAAACAGAATGGTTGTGTGGGTACAGAATGGTTGTAAGTGCATTGGTTGTTTACCCTCATGTGATGTGGCTGACTGGGAGCCGCAACAAGCTGCGGCTTCCCAGCATCATGAGAAAGTATTGTACTGAATATCACAAGCCCAGGAAAAGATCAAAATTCAAAATTTGAAGTACAGTTCCTATTGAATGTGTATCACTTTCACACTATTGTAAAGTGGAAAAATCATAATTCGGGGACTGTCTTTACTACTGTTATTCCAAGGTGACTGTGGCATACACAAAGCTGTGCTCCCCTGAGAAGCAAAACCAGAAACTTAACAGTGTTGAAGATGGAGGAAGAAACAGATTTCACTAAAAAAATTCAACCAGTCTCTAAACAAATAAAGAAGCAAATAACAAGTTGGGGAGGGGGAGCAGTACCTAGAGTTGCTATAATATATTATCCAAAATGTTCAGTTTTCAACAATAAATTACAATGCATGCAAAGAAACAAGAAAATATGGCCTATACACTTGGGAAAAAACAGGCAACAAAAACTACCTGTGAGAGTTACCAGATTAATATTGAAGTCGAAAGTACAATAAGTAAAATTTTAAAAAATCTTTATGGAGGCTCAACAGTACACTCAAACTGGCCTAAAAAATAACCGATAAACTTGAAGAGATATTGATAGAGATTGTGCATGCTGAACAACAGAGGGGGAAAAACTTGAAGAAAAATGAACAGAGCCTCAGAGAAGTGTGGGGTACCATTAAGTACACCAACATACTCATAACTGAAATGCAAGAAAGAGAGGAGAGAAAGAGAAAGGAGAAGAAAAAATTGAAGAAAGAATGACTGAAATTCACATTTACTGAAAAAAGCCCCACAATTGTTTACACATCCTGAAAACTCAACAACCTCTAAGAAGGTTAAATGCAAAGAGACCCACAAACAGACACATCATAGTAAATATACTGAACATCAATGACAAGGAGACAATCTTGAAATCAGGAAGAGAAAAACCACATGTCACGTAGAAGGGTACCCCAGTAATATTAACAGCAGACTTCTCAGTAGAAGCAATGAAGGCCAGAAGGCAGTGAGATAACATATTCAAAGTGCTCCCCAAGAGGGGGGAGTGTCCAAGATGGCAGAGTAGGAAGACCCTTAGCTCACCTCCTCCCGTGGGCACAGCAAAATTATAACTACTTACAGAACAACTATTGATGAGAAAAACTGGAAGGCTAGCAGAAAATATCTTCTACAAGATATAAAGAAGAAACTACAACTAGAGAGGTAGGAGGGGTGGAGACGTGGTATAATCAGGACCCATACCCCCATGTGGGTGACCCATAAACAGGAGGATAATTACAACTGCAGAGGTTCTCCCTAAGAAGCAAGTGGTCTGGGCCCCAAAGCAGGCTCCCCAGCCTGGGGATCCTGCAACAGGAAGATGAGCCCCCAGAATGTTTGGCTTTGAAGGTGAGTGGGGCTTACTTTCAGGAGAGCCAGATGGCTGTGGGCTATTCTTAAAGGGGGCACACAAAATTTCACCCACTCTGGGGCCCAGGGCAGAAGCAGTAATTTGAAAGGGTCCTGGGTCAGAAAACCTGCTGATCTTGGAAAGCCTCCTGGAGAAGCAGGAAGAAACTGTAGCTCACCCTGGGGACATAGACACCAGTGGCAGCCATTTTGGGGAGCTCATTCTGCCACGTGGACACTGGTGCTGGCAAGTGCCATTTTGGAATACTCTCCCTAGCTTATTAGCACCAAGACCCAGCCCTGCCTACCAGCCTGTTATCACCAGTACTAGGATGCCTCAGACCAAGCAACTAAAGGCCTGCTGCCTTAAGAACCCCGGAATGCATAGTTGATCTGGAACCTGGTACCACACACCAGTGTGCCAGCACTAGCCCCAGGACTACTAGGGACCTGCAGCCAGGGACCCTGGGACCTGGCTCCATCCACCAGTGGGTAGGCACCAGCCCTAGGACCACCTGACCTCTGACCCTGCCCACCAGCAGGCTGAAACACCAACTCCAGGACCCACAGGACCCTGAAGACAGAGACCCTGGGGAGTCAGCTCTACCCACCAGTGAGCTGGCATTAGCCCTGGGACACCCCTGGGCCTTGGCCCCACCCACCAGTGTGCCAACACCAGCTCCAAGAACCTCAGGCCCTACAGCAAGAGACCCCAGGACCTGGCTCAGCCCATTAATGGTCCAACACTAGCCCCAGGATCTGGCCTCACACACCAAGGGGTGGGCATCAGCCCTACGATCCCCAGGACCCAGCATACCCACCAGCAGGCTGGCACCAGCTCTGAGACACCTTAGGCCCCTCAGCCAGCCAACCTTGAGTCTGGCCCCACCCACCAGCTGTTCGACACCATTTTCAGGGCACCCTGGACCCCACAGCCATATGTGTCAAGAAATGGCCCTGCCCACCAGAGGGACAACAACAGCTCCAGAACCCCCAGGGCCCTGCAACCAGCGACCTAGGAACCCAGCTTTGCCCACCAGTGGGCCAGCACTTGCCCTAGGACCCCCCAGGGCCCCACCACAAGCACCCTTATGACCTGGCCCCATCTACCAGGGCCAGCAACCTCCACACAAGGCAGGGTCTGGCAACAAACCTGAGTGGTTGCCAGCCACACCTACCAGACCACCCACAGTGGTCAGCCTACTACAACACAAGGACTCGTGCAGCCCAAATAAGGGGCACCCCTAGAACATGTAGCTCTGGTAACCAGAAGGGAGTGCACTACTGGGACACATAGGATGTCTCCTACAAAAGGCCAGTTCTCCAAGACTGGGAAACATAACCAACCTACCAGATACATAGAAATAAAAACAGCAAATTAGGCAAAATGAGGCAACAGAGGAATATGTTCAAAATGAAGGAACAAAATAAAACCTCAAAAGAACTAAGTGAAGTGGAGATAGGCAACCTTCTCAATAGAGTTCAAGGTAATGATCATAAAGTTGTTCAAAGAACACAGGAGAAGATTGGATGAACAGAGTGAGAGGTTAGAAGTTTTTTTAAAAAGAGTTAGAAAATATAAAGAAGAACTAAACAGATGAAGAATACAATAAATGAAATGAAAAATATACTAGAAAGAATCAACAATAGAGTCAGTGATACAGAGGAAGGGATCAGAAAGCTGGAAGACAGAGTAGTGGAAATCACTGAAGTTGAACAGAAAAAAGAGAAAATAATAAAAAAAGGAATGAGGACAGTTTAAGATACCTCTGGCACAACAAAGCATACTAACATTCACATTACAGGGTCCCAGAAGGAGAAGACAGACAGAAAGGGGCAGAGAACACATTTGAAGACATAATAGCTAAAAAAATTCCCTAACATGGGAAAGGAAACAGTCACCCAAGTCCAGGAAGCTCAGAGAGTCCCAGGCAGGATAAACCCAAGGAGGAATACACCAAGACACATTGTAATCAATAGGACCCAAATTAAAGATAAAGAGAGAATATTAAAAGCAGCAAGGGAAAAAGCGACAAGTTGCATACAAGGGAACTCCCATAAGGCTATCAACAGAAAGGACTTTTCAGCAGAAATTCTACAGGCCAGAAGGAAGTGGCACAATGTATTTAAAGGGATAAAAGGGGAAAACCTAGAACCAAGAATACTCTGCTTGACAAGGCTTTCATTCAGATTTTATGGAGAGATCAAAATTTTATAGACAAGCAAAAGCTAAAAGAGTTCAGCACCACCAAACCAGCTTTACAACAAATGTCAACAGGACTTCTCTAAACGAAAAAGAAAAGGCCACAACTAGAAACATGAAAATGATGAAAGGAAAAATCTCACTGGTAAAGGCAAATATATAGTAAAGGTAGTAAATCAGCAGTGTATAAAGCTAGTAGAAAGGTTAAAAGACAACAGTAGTAAAATCATCTGTATCCTCAATGAGTAATTAAGTGATACACAAAACAAAAAGATGTAAAATATGATGTCAAAAACAGTAATCGTCAGTGGGAGGAGTAAAAATGCAAGGTTGTTAAAATGCATTTGAACTTAAGAGATCAGCAACTTAAAATAATTTTATATATAATATATATATATATATATATATATATGGCTACATACAGTGTGGGGAATATAGTCAATAACTATGTAATATCTTTGTAATGGTGACATAGCATAATAGACATCATGGTGATCAGTTTGAAATGTATAGAGATATCAAATCACTATGTTGTGTAACAGGAACTAACATAGTGTTGTAGGTCAATTACACTTCAAAAATAAACCAAATTCATTGAAAAAGTGATCATATTTGTGGTTACTAGAGGGGGTTGGGGGGAGGGGGAACTGGATAAAGGTGGTCAAAAGGTACAAACTTCCAGTTATAAGATTCCAGTACTAGGGATTTAATGTGCAACATGATAAATATAATTAACACTACTCTATTTTATATATGAAAGTTATTAAAAGAGTAAATCCTAAGAGTTCTCATAATAGGAAAATTTTTTCCTATTGTCTTATTTTGTATCTGCATGAGATGATGAATATTCACTAAACTTATTGTGATAATAATTTCATGAAGCATGTAAGTCAAATCATTATGCTGTACACCTTAAACTTATACAGTGCTGTAGGTCAATTATATCTCAATAAAACTGAAAGAAAAATTAAAATAAACAAAAGAGGATTCTTTAAAAACAAAGTGCTCAAAGAAATAAAACTGTTTAAACAATAATCCTATATCCAGCAAGACTATTGTTCAAAAATGAAGAGGAAATAAAGACTTACCCAGAAAAAGAAAAATTGAGAGAATTCATTGCTAGAAGACACACCATGCAAGAAATGATAAAGGAAGTTCTTATAGCTGAAAGCAAGCGATCCCCAGATGGTAATTCGCATCCACAAGTACAAACAAAAAGCACCAGTAAGGTAATTATGCAATTATAATATGTATTATTAATGCATTTTCTCCTTTCTTTTCTTAATGAACTTAATAAGCAATTGTATAAAATAATATGCACATTCCCACCAACAGAGCACAAGGGTTCCAATTTCTTCACATCCTCACCAACATTTGCTATCTTTTGTCTTTTTGATAATAGCCATCCTAACTAGTGTATGGTGATATCTCATTGTGGTTTTGGTTTGCATTTCTCTGGTGATTAGTGATGTTGAGCACCTTTTTATATACCTGTTGGCCATTTGTATATTTCTTTGGAGAAATGTCTGTTCAAGTTCTTTGCCTATTTTTAAATCAGGTTTGTTTGTTTGTTTTGCTATTGAGTTGCAGGATCCAGGAATCTCACTCTTGGGTATATATCCAAAAGAATTGAAATCAGGATCTCAAAAAGGTATCTGCACTCCCATTGTTATTGCAGCACTATTCAAAATAACCAAGATTTGGAAACAACCCAAATGTCCATTGACAGACAAATGGATAAAGAAAATGTGATATATACATACAATGGAATATTATTCAGCCTTTAAAAAGAAGGAAATCCTACCATTTGTTGCAACATGGATGGACAAGGAAAACATTTTGCTAAGTGAAATAAGTCATTCACAGAAGCACAAATACTGCATGATTCAACTTACATGAGGTATTTTAAATAGTCAAACTGATAGAAGTGGAGATTAGAATGGTGATTTCCAGGGGATGAGAGGAGAAGGAAATGGGCAGCTGTTCAATAGGTATAAATTTACAGTTATACAAGATGAAAAAGTTCTAACTGGGGTTCCCCGGGCGAGTGCAGGTGCACTGGTGTGCAGTCCCGGGTCCTGGGCCCTCTGGTGTATGCTGAGTCTCAGGGTGGGCTGTGGGCTCAGGGGGTCTTAAGGCAACAGGCCTGCTGGTGAGTCGGGCTGTGTGTCTGCCTGGCTAGTTGCTTGGTTTAATACATCTCATTACTGGTGCTGAAAGTCTGATGGGCGGGGCCAGGTCCCAGCGCTAATAAGCTAGAGGGAGGATTCCAAAATGGCATTTGCCAGTACCAGCGTCCTCTTGGTGGAATGAGCTCCCCAAAATGGCTGCCTCCAGTGTCTATGTCCTCAGCATGAGCTCCAGTTTCTTCTTGCCTCTTTGGGAAGCTCTCCAAGATTAGCAGGTGGGTCTGACCCAGGCTCCTTTCAAATTACTGCTTATACCCTGGGTCCTGGAACATGTGAGATTTTCTGTGCACCCTTTAGGAGTGGAATCTCTAGTTCCCACAGCCCTCTGGCTCTCCCAAAATAAGCCCTGCTGGCCTTCAAAGCAAAACATCTGGGGACTCATCTTCCCAGTGCAGGACCCCCAGGCTGGGGAGCCCGATGTGGGGCTGGGGCCACTTGCTCCTTGGAGAGAACCTCTGCAATTGTAATTATTCTCTTGTTTGTGGGTTACCCACCTGGGGGTATGGGTCTTGACTATACCACCCCTCATACCCATCTCATTGTGGTTCCTTCTTTATATCTTTATTTGTAGAAGGTCTTTTCTGCTAGTGGTCTTTCTCATCAGTAGTTTCTCTGTATGGATAAACAACAAGATCCTACTGTATAGCACAGGGAATAATATTCAATACCCTGTCATAAACCATAATGGAAAAGAATATGGAAAAGAATATACATATATATATATGTATAACTGAATCACTTTGCTGTACACCAGAAACTAACACAACATTGTAAATCAACTATACTTCAATAAAAAATAAATTTAAAAAAATAGTTGCTCTGTAAATAGTTGTAATTTTGGTGTGCCCATGGGAGGAGGTGAATTCAAGGTCTTCCTACTCCACCATCTTGGACACTCCCTGAGAACTGACCTTTTTATCATTATGTATGCCCCCTTTCGCTGATACTTTTCATTGCTCTGAGGTCTGCTCTGTCTGAAGTTAATATAGCGACTCCTGCTTTCTTTTGATTAGCGTTAACATGGTATATCTTTCTCCATCCATTTACTTTTAAGCTATATGTGTCTTTATACTTAAACTGGGTTTCTTGTGAATAGTATATAGTTGGGTCTTGTTTTTTGTTCCACTCTGACAGTTTCTATCTTTTAATTGGTGTATTTACACCATTGATGTTTAAAGTGATTATTGATATAGTTGGATTAATATTTACCATATTTGTTATTGTTTTCTATTTTTTCCCTTGTTCTTTTTTTCCTATTTTTGTCTTTCAAACTTTTTCTGAATTTTTTGGTTTTAATTGAGCATTTTATATGAATCTACTTTCTCTCCTTTCTTAGCCTACCAGTTATACTAATTTTTAGATTTTTTTAACCTTTTTTAGTGCTTGCCCTACAAATTGCAATAAACATTTACAGCTAATCCAAGGTCACTTTCAAATGACACTGTATTGCTTCATGAGTAGTGTGAGTCCCTTAATAACAAAATAATTCAAATTACCCCCCATCTCATATATCATTGCTGTCATTTGTTTCATATATATATATATATATATATATATATATATATACACACATAAAATGTATGGTATACATTCCATCATACATATGGAATATTTTTGCTATTATTATTTTGAACAAACTGCTGTCTGTTAAATGAATTAATATGAAGAAAAATAAAAGTTTTTATTTTACTTTCACTATTCTTTCTCAGTGCTCTTCATTTCTTTATGTAGATTTGATTTTCTGACTGACCTATATTATTTTCCTTCTTTCTGAAGAACTTCTTTTAACATTTCTTACATGGCAGACCTACTGGCAACAAAGTCCCTCAATTCTGTTTGTTCGAGAAAGTCTTTTTTAACAAAATATCAAAATTTACTTATTTTGTATGTATATACATATATATTTAATTAATTAATTAATTAATTATTTGGCTGCGCTGGGTCTTACTTGTGGCATATGGGATCTTCGTTGCCACCCAGGATCTTTGTTGTGGCATGCAGGCTCTTAGTTACGGCATGTGGGATCTAATTCCCTGACCAGGGATGGAACAGACCCCCTGCATTGGGAGCGTGGAGTCTTAACCACTGGACCACCAGGGAAGTCCCTATATATATATATATATTTTTAATATTCATTTATTTATTTTTGCCTGTGTCAGGTCTTAGTTGTGGCATGCAGGATCTTTCATTGCAGCACGTGAGCTCTTTGTTGCAGCGCACAGGCTTCTCTCTAGTTGTGGTGCAGCACAGGCTCAGTAGTTGCAGTGCATGGGCTCTCTAGTTGTGATGTGCAGGCTCCAGAGCACATGGGCTCTGTAGTTGTGGCACACGGGCTCACTAGTTGTGGCTCGCAGGCTTAGTTACCCCACGGCATGTGGGATCTTAGTTCCCCGACCAGGGATTGAACCCACATCCCCTGCATTGTAAGGTGGATTCTCAACCACTGGACCACCAGGGAAGTCCCTATATATATATATATATATATATATATATATATATATATGTTAACATCTTTATTGGAGTATAATTGCTTTACAATGGTGTGTTAGTTTCTGCTTTATAACAAAGTGAATCAGCTATACATATACATATATCCCCATATCTCTTCCCTCTTGCATCTCCCTCCCTCCCACCCTCCCTATCCCACCCCTCTAGGTGGTCACAAAGCACGGAGCTGATCTCCCTGTGCTATGCGGCTGCTTCCCACTGGCTATCTATTTTACGTTTGGTAGTGTATATGTGTCCATTTTTAATTGAAGCATAGTTGATTTACAATGTTGTGTTAGTTTCAGGTGTACAGCACAGATTATAAAACTGAATCACTGTGCTGTACACCTGAAACTAACACAGTGTTGTTACTCATTAACATATATATATTATATATATTCTTTTTCAGATTCTTTTCCCTTATAGGTTATTACAAAATATTGAGTATAGTTCCCTGTGCTATACAGTAGGTCCTTATTGGTTATCTGTTTTATATATAATAGTGTGTATATGTTAATCCCAACCTCCTAATTTATATCCCCCCTTTCCCCTTTGGTAACCATTAGTTTGTTTTCTATGTCTGTGGGTCTATTTCTGTTTTGTAAATAAGTTCATTTGTCTCTTTTTTTTAGATTTCACATATAAGTGATATCGTATGATATTTGTCTTTCTCTGCCTGGCTTCCTTCACTTAGTATGATCATCTCTAGGTCCATCCATGTCACTGCAAATGGCATTATTTCATTCTTTTTTACAGCTGAGTAATATTCCATTGTATATGTACACCACATCTTCTTTATCCATTCATCTGTTGATGGACATTTAGGTTGCTTCCATGTCTTTATTTCTCCTTCACTTTTGAAGAATAATTTCACTGGGTGAAGAATTCTAGATTGGTGGGGGGTTTTCTCAACACTTTATTTCACTCCACTCTCGTCTTGCTTGGTGGTTTCTGAGGAGAAGTTGAATGTAATTCTTATCTTTGCTTCTCTATAATTAAAGTGTTTTCCTCTGGCATCTTTCAAGATTTTTTCTTTATCTTTGATTTTCTGCAGTTTTAATAAGATATGTTTAGGAGTAATTCTTTCGGCATTTATCCTGCCTGGAATTCTCTGATTTTGCTGGATCTGTGGTTTGGTGTCTGATATTAATTTGGGGAAATTCTCAGTCATTATAGTTGTGAATATTCTATTCCTTTCTCTCTTTTTTCTCCTTCTGGTATTCCCATTATGTGGATGTTACACCTTTTGTAGTTGTCCCACAGTTCATAGATATTCTGTTCTACTTTTTTGTTGTTTTTTTTTTCTCTTCACTTTTCAGTTTTGGAAGTTTCTGTTGACATAATCTCAAGCTCAGAGATTCTTTCCTCAGCCATACTCAGGCTACTAATGAGCCCATCAAAGGCACTCTTCATTTCTGTTACAGTGTTTTTGATTTCTAGCATTTTTTGTTCTTTTCTAGAATTTACATCTCTCTGCTTACATTGCCCATGTTCTTGCATGCTGTCGACTTCACTCATTAGAGCCCTTAGCATACTTATAGTTGTTTTAAATTCCTGGTTTGGTAATTTCAACATCCCTGCTGTATCTGAGTCTGGTTCGACACTTGCTCTGTCTCTTCAAACTGTGGGGGTTTTACCTTTTATTATGCCTTGTAATTTTTTCTTGATAGACAAACATGATGTAGTGGGTAAAAGAAACTGCTATAAATAGGCTGTTAGTAATGTGGTGTGAGGTGTAGGGGGAGAGGAAGCATCTATAGTCATATGATTAGGTCTCAGTCATTTAGTGAACCTGTGCCTGTGGACTGTTAACTTCACAAGTGCTTCTCAGTCCTCTTCCCCTTAGGTGGGACAGGATAGCTAAAGTAGACTGGAGTTGTGTATTTCCCTTCCCCCACATGGAAGGCTAGAGAGGGCTAAAGTTGGGTATTTTCTCTCCCTCAGGTCAGTTAGTCTCTGAAAAAGCCTTAATAGTTTAGGATATGGTTAAAAAAAAAAGGTTTCTCTTGAGGGCAGACTTTGTTATGAAGAACAGAATGCTCTGGCATATTTTTAAATGTTTACCTTTTCCCTCCCCCTGCTGGAATTATGAGGGGATTTTTCTCCAATATTCATTTTGAGGACTTGGTTTGGCTTTTGGAGGTAAAACTCACAAAAGCATCCCCCCCCCCACCCTATGGCTGTGTCTCCCTGGAGTTTTTAACTATCAGACTTATCCACATTGAGCCTCCAACAATTCATCAATTATAGTTCAGGTTTTCCTACCTCAGCACTGGTTCTTGCGTAGGTTTCTGCTCATGGGTTTCTGCTCTGGTTAAGTTGTGATTCTTTGGATTTGCTGCTCCATCTCTCCAATTTGGTGGGCAGTGGTTTGCCCTGTGACTTCACTTCTCTAAAGTATCTAAGAAGACTTGTTGAATTTTCAGTTTATTCAGCTTTTTACTTGTTTTTAGGATGGAGTGACTACTTCCAAGTTCCTTACATGCCGGACTGGAAATTGCTAGTTCTATCTCTTTGTATTTTAATCATTTCCCTAAGGATTATAATATCTAACTTTACATAGTCAAATTGAGTTAATATTTAACCACTTCTAGTAAAATGTAGAACACTTGCAGCCATATGTCCCTTCATCCACCTATTACTGACCTTTTAAAAAATATATAGTTGTCATATGTCTGATATCATTATACATTGAAAACCCCATAAAATAAGTATGGCTTTCAACATCATATGTATTTTTTAAATCTTAAAAGGAAAAGATAGTTTTAATATTTACTTAGATATTTATTACTTTGCTCTTCCTTGATGCCTTAGAACAAAATCCCTTTGGTATCATTCATATCCCTTTAACCCAAGTATCTTCATTAGCATTTTTGGTAACAGGTCTGTTATCAATGATTTCTCTTAGTTATTCTTCCCCTGAGAATTTCTTTATTTTACCTTCATTTCTGAGTATCTTCCCTGGATATGGAATTCTGTATTGACAGCTCTTTTCTTTCAGCACTTTAAAAATATTGTTCCACTCTCTTGTGGCCCCTATGAAAAGCCCAGTTATTCAAACCATGGTTCCACTGCATCTAATGTGTCCTTTTTAACTAGCTGCTTTCCATATCTTTTTATATGTGGTTTTCACTAGTTTGATTATGATGTGGACATGGTTTTCTTTGAGTTTATCCTGTTTAGAGTTTTTTGAGCTTCTTGAATCTATAGATATACTCACCAAATTCACGGAGTTTTCAGCCATAATCTCTTCATACATTTTTTTCTCTGCTTCCTTACTCCTCACCTCACAGACCCAAAGGCATGGATATTAAACTTTTTATATGTCTTATAGATCCCTAAGCCTTCATTTTTTCCCAAAAATATCCTCTTATTCTTCACATTGGTTAATTTCTTTTGATCCAAATTCAAGACCATTGACTCTCTACTCTGTCATTTCCATTCTGCTAATGAGTCCACCTAGTGAGTTCTTTTTTCAGATACTATATTTTTCAGTTCTAAAATTTACATTTGGTTATTATTTTATAATTTCCATTTCTCTGCCAAGAATGTGTGTTTACCTTTATCTCACGGAGTATAGTTAAAATATCTGCTTTAAGGTCTTTGTCTGATTATTCCAGCATTTTGGTCATCTCAGGATTGGCATTATTGGATTATCGTTTATGTTGAAAGTTGGTTATGTTTTCCTGGTTTTTTATGTTGCATAATTTTGGATTATATCTTGAACTTTTTAATATTACGTTGTATAAACTCTGTATTATGTTTTAATCCTCTGGAGATTGTTATTCTTCTTGCTGTTCTTTTATAGACAATCAACCCAGTTATGTTCAAACTCCAAGTTCTGTCTTGCATTCTATGAGCATGGATCTAATCTCAGTTCAATTGTCAAGGCCTTTCCTATGTTACTTTGGTTCTGTCTCGTGCATGTATCACTCAGGGGTTAGTATGAGACTTGGACCATGGTTTAAAACTATTCTATTTTCAAGGCTTTTGTTAAGCTGCTTTGGTTCTGTCCCAATTATGTGCAGTTTAACAGTAAGCCCAAGATTACACGGGTTTCTGTACAGAATTAAAGGATTCTCATCTTTTGTTTTTCCCTTCTCAGAATCTCAGCTCTTCCAGGCCCACAAGGTCCCTTTTTTCAATTTCCTCTGACCCAAAATATGGGCTTTTAATTGAGATTTTAGCTGTGCATGCCACTGCTCTCTCATGCATCTCCTTGACTTTGGTTTACTTTTGTTTTCTTTTCAGAGTTCTTGGATAGTTGATTTATGCATTCATCCCGAAGTTTTAGTTGTAATCAGGTAAAGAATTATGCTGCCTATTATACCCTGCCATGCTAGATGAAGAATTCCTGAATGACCTTTTAAATCACTTAACCTCTCTGAGACTTCATTTCATTATCTGTAGAATGTGAATAATAATCCTTGTTCTATTATTTTCACAATTGTTGGAATGGTAAGGCGAGCTAATGTATATGAAGGGATGATTATATATTAAACTTTTTCCCACTGACATGCATGGTTCCCACTCAGTATCACTGCTAAGTAATGGGAAAATTTTCTGAAAAAAATAATTTTTAACTTTTTATTTGAAAATAATTTTATACTTCTAGAAAAGTTGCAAGAATAGTACAAGGAGTTCACATATATCCTTCACCAGGTTCCTCCAACATTAATAATCTACATAACCAGATCACAATTATCAAAATCAGGAAATTAATAGTTAATTTGATGCTATTAACTGAATTACAGATGTTATAACAATTTCTTTCGTATAACATTTTTTTTCTTTGAATGTCCTTTTTCTGTTCTAGTATCTAAGTCAAGGGCCCACATTGCATTTAATTGTTGATACTCCTTAGTCTGCTACAATCTGCAGCAGTTCCTTTCATGACCTTGACACTTTTCATGAGTACTTGTCAATTGTTTCATAGAATGTCTCTCAATTTGAGCATATCTGATATTTTCTTTCGATTAGAACAAAGTTATAGATTTTTGGCAAGTATACCACAGAAGTGATGTTATGCATCGTATCACATCATATCCACATGAAGTTGGCACATTTTATTTGCTGGGGATGTTACCCTTTATCTCTTGGTAAAGATGATATCTACTGGGTTTCTCCACTGAAAATGTACTAATTTTCCCCATAGAAATAAATATAAGTGGTATGTATATTGTATAGATACCTTGAGACTATGCAAATATCCTATTTTTCTTCAGACTTTCACCTGCTAATTTTAGCATGCATCAATGTGTCTTGTCTACAACAATTATTACTGTGATGTTTGTCTAATCGTGATTTTCTATTTTTCTTATTTCTTCTACATTTATTAATTGGAATTCTTCTGTAAGGAGGAGCTCTCCCCGTCTCCCACTTATTTATTTGTTTGATTATTCAATTGTTTATTTATATCAGTATGGATACATTAATATCTATTTTATGGATTAATAATTCAATATTATCATTATTTATTTTGTTGCTCAAATGGTTCTACCTTTGGCCTTAAGAACTCCTTCATGTTGGCTTCTTGTCCCTTCAGTAGGCCCCCATTCTATTTCAATATGTCCTTATTTTCCGGTACCCAAAGTGTGCTAGGCTTATCTTATACTTCTGCTGCTCCAATCCTGGAATCAACCACTTCCTTAAGAAGTCCAGTTCCTTCTTTGGGAGACTGTTATTTAGAAAGCAAGATTTGGGCTCTAGGTGTGCTTGCTGCTAATGGAATTTCATTACTGCTGGGCCCTCTCAGTGGACAGAGCTAGGAAATATATGTATGTATACTAATACACACATCTATATTTATTTCTGCATTTAGCTATCTATCTATTATCTTTAAAAACATGAGTTCATACTGACATCTCTGATTCCAATCCAACATATTTTGTTCATTCTAACCTCCCCTCTATCTATATTTGTAACTGCTTCTTCTGGCTGTAAGAAATCTAACTATAATTATCTCTCCCCTGTGAGAAACAAATTTACAAAGTAGGTTATAATATTTGTATATAATTCTTTTTGTCTTTAGCCTTACAGCATCTAGCCAAAATGCTGTTTTCCAAAGTTACTTGCTGTATTAGTTTCCTAGGGCTGCTGTAACGAAGTACAAAAAACTGTGTGGCTTAAAATAGAAATTTACTGTTTCACAGTTCTAGAGGCTAGAAGTCCAAAATCAAGGTGTCATCAGAGTTGGTTCCTTCTCAGGGGTGTGAAGTAGAATCTGTTCCATAGCTTTCTCCTAGCTTCTGATGGTTTGCTAGCAATCTTTGGCTTTTAGATGCATCACTCCAATCTCTACCTTTATCTTCACATGGTGTTCTTCCTTTGCATTTATCTCTTCATATTGTCTTCCCCTGCGCATATATCTCTATGTCCAAATTGCCCCTTTTTATAAGGACATCAGTCATATTGGATTAGAACCCAACAGAATGACCTCATTTTAATCTGATTACCTGTTTAAAGGTCCTGTTTCCAAATAAAGTCACATTCTAAGATACTGGGTGTTAGTGCTTCAACATATCTTTTTGGAGAGACACAATTCAATCCATGATACTTAGTTATTTTCTTCCCCACCTGCTTCAGTTATATTGTGACTATATCATGCATTTTAATATAGTCATGTACACTTGTTATTGTTTTTATTCAATATTTATTTATTTATTTTTGAGATATGTGAAACATTCCTATGGTACCAAGAGTCAAAGTTATATAAAAGGCATACTCAGATAAGGGTCACTCCTCCCTCATCCTTACTACCTTATTCCCATTTCCCCATTCTGTTCCCCCCTTTCACAACCACCCCATGTAAGTAACCCCATTTAGTTTCTGGATTATTCTTCCTGTATTTCTTTTGCACAGGTGAGCAAATACACATTGATTTTCTTATATTTCTTTTCACATAGGGTAATATACTATAGATACTCTTTTATACATTGCTTTATTCACTTAACAGTATGTCTTGGAAATCATGCCAAGTCAGTTCATAGCTTTCTCATACTTTTTCACAGCTACATAGTATTTGTAACAAGACAGACTCTGAAGGTACTCCATGATCTCTGCCTCCTAATGCTCATGTCCTTGTGTAATTCTCTTCTCTTGAATGTGGAAATGATTTATGACTTGCCTCTAGCCAATAGAATATGGCAAAGGTGACAGGATGTTACTTCCATGATTATGTTGAATAAGATTGTAACATCTGTCTTTCTAGAAGACTGTATTGAGTCTCTCCCTTGTTGGCTTTAATGAGGGAAGCCACCATATGGAGAGGTCCACAAGGCAAGGAACTGTGGGAAGCCTCTAGTTGCTGAGGACAATTTCCAGTTGACAGCTAGCAAATAGGTGAATCTCTCAGTCTAACAATCCACAAGGAACTGAATTCTGCCGACAACCATATAAGCTTGGAAGTGAATCTTTCCCCAGTTTAGCCTCAAGTAAGTCCCAGCACTGGCCAACACTTTGATTGCATCTTGTAAGAGTCTCTGAAGCAGAAGACCTAGCTAAAACATGCCAGGATTGCTGACCCAGAGAAACTTTGAAATAATAAACATGTGGTTTTAAAGCCACTAAATTTGGTAATTTATTTCACTGAAATATATAACTAATGCGGTTCTTCATTGTTTAGATATACCATAGTTTATTTGACCACTCTCCTATGTGTGAACATTTAGGTTGTTTCCCAGTATTTTGCAATTGCAAAAAAAGTGTTGCAATAAACAATCTTGCACATATGTATTTTCATGTTGTTGGAGGTGTATCTTCAGATTAGATTCCTAGAAATAGGGTTGCTCAGTCAAAATAAAAGTGCATGTATGGTTTTGTTAGATATTGTGTCAGATTTCATTCTAGAAGAGTTGTACAGTTAGAATTCCCACCAATGATATATCAGAATATCTGTTTTCCCACAACCTAACAAACAGAATGTGTTGTCATACATTTTATTTTTTATACATGTATTTATTTTATTTATTTATTTTTGGTTGTTTTGGGTCTTCGTTGCTGCATGCGGGCTTTCTCTAGTTTCGTCGAGTGGGGCTGCTCTTCCTTCCGGTGTGGGGGCTTCTCACTGCAGTGGCTTCTCTTGCTGCAGAGCACGGGCTGTAGGCACGCAGGCTTCAGTAGTTGTGGCTCACGGGCTCTAGAGCGCAGGCTCAGTAGTCGTGGCGCACGGGCTTAGTTGCTCCGCGGCATGTGGGATCTTCCTGGACCAGGGCTCAAACCCGTGTCCCCTGCATTGCCAGGCAGATTCTTAACCACTGAACCACCAAGGAAGCCCCTGTCATACTTTTTAATTTTTGCCAATCTGAGAGTTGAAAAATGTATCTCAATGTGGTTTTAGTTTGATTTTATCCAATTATGAGTGATTTTATTTTCCCCTTAGGTTTGAAAGCCATTTTAATTTTTTTTTTTTGGCCACGCTGCCTGGCTTGTGGGGTCTTAGTTCCCCCACCAGGGATGGAACCAGGGTCCCCTGCAGTGGAAGCACTGAGTCCTAACCACTGGACAGCCAGGGAATTCCCCATTTTAATTTTTCTTTGGGGATGGATAGATAGTATTGGGGGAACTAAGAGAATGAATCTATTCTATATGTAAGGATCTTCAGAGCTCAAGATGAGGTTCAAGAATTATATTCAAGGTACCAAAGGTTTTGAATAAAGCTTATTGAATAAAAGATCCGTGTGAATGAGTTGGTTAGTTACTAAACTCTAAAATTTTATCTGAGGACGCTTGTTGTTATTCACATTGAAATGAAGTGAGAAGAATGTCTTCAGAAAGCATGCTAACTGGAAGTGGCATAGTAGTGGAAGGAACAATGGTTTTGGAGTTAATAAGATCTGATTTTTATTCCTGGATCTGTTTTCATACTAGGAAAATGAACTTGGGGAATTTACCAGACCTCTCTGTGGTTTGGTTTTTTTCATCTGTAAAAACAGAAATAATAATACCCACTTCTGGTGGTTGTTGTGAAGGTTAAATATGATAGTGTATGTGTAGTTCCTAGCATATGGAAGCCTCTTCATAAATATAAGTTATATTTCCTCCATTCCCTTTCCCTTATCCCTCTCACCAAGCAAGGAGAAAGATACCAAGAATAAAAATCACAAAAATAAGTAATAAAATAATGACCCATATTTTGGGCCTTTAGAAACCATCTCACGAATTTATCCCAAAACTCAAAGTTGAACACAGAAGTGATATTCTTGGTATTCCAACCCTTTACTCTCTGCTTCTCCAAACCTTCTCTCTGAACTTCTTCAGCACTTACAACCTATGCTACAAACTCAAGCGCTTAATGATTTTTACCCAATGTGTTCAATAAGAGTTTGTTGAGCATCTACTGCTTTGCTGGGTTCATTACCATTGTCACACCCTACACAATGTCGAAGCATGAAAGGACTTTAGACATGACCTGGGTGAACCTCATCCTTTTACAGACTTCGCATGCTGGCTCCTCTAACCCTGTGTGATGCACGTGCTTATTTTTCTCAGCTCTTATGCTTTTAAAAATTCATGCTTAACTACTGTGGGAGAAAATAAATGTAAAATATTTAATTAAATCATGCTTACAGATTTTTTTCTTACATTCCAATTTATGCTTTTGGTATTTTTGATCTTTAAAAATTAAATGGCCTTTCCCTGAAAGCCAAAGCAATCTTGAGAAAAAGGAACAAGGCTGGAGGCATCATGCTCCCTGATTTCAAACTATATTACAAAAAAACAGACACACAGATCAATAGAATAGAATAGATAGCCCAGAAATAAACCCATGCATATATGGTCAATTAATTTACAACACAGGAGCCAGGAATATACAATGGAGGAAGGACAGTCTCTAAAATAAATGATGTTGTAAAAACTGGACAGCCACATGCAAAATAATGAAACTGGACCATTATTTTACCCAAACACAAAAGTTAACTCAAAATAGATTAAAGACTTGAATGTAAGATCTGAAACCATAAAACTCCTAGAAGAAAACATAGGTGGTAAGCTCCTTGACATAGGTCTTGGTGATGAATTTTTGGATTTGACACCAAAAGCATCAGTCTTAGCAATAGTATTTTGAATCTGTGTCCTCAGACAAAGCAACAAATGCAAAAATAAACAAGTGGGACTACATCAAACTAAAAAGCTTCTGCAAAGCAAAGGAAACCACCAACAAAATGAAAAGGCAACTTACTGAATGGGAGAAAATATTGCAAATCATATATCTGATAAGGGGTTAATATCCAAAATATGTAAAGAACTCATACAACTTAATAGCAAAACCCCACAAACAATCCAATTAAACAATGGACAGAGGATCTGAATAGATATTTTCTAAAGAAGACATACAAATGACCAAGGGGTAGATAAAAAGTTGCTCAATATCACTAATAATCAGGGAAATGCAAACCAAAACCACAATGAGATATCACCTCACACATTTGAGAATGACTATTATCAAAAAGACGAGAAATGGCAAGTGTTGGCAAGAATGTGGAGAATAGGGAACTCTTGTGCACTGTGGGTAGAAATATAAACTGGTTTAGCCACTATGGAAAACACTATGGAGATGCCTCAAAAAATTAAAAATAAAATTACCATATGATCCAGCAATTCCATTTCTGGGTATTTACCCAAAGAAAATGAAAACACAAACTCGAAAAGATATATGCACCCCTATGTTCACTGCAGCATTATTTATAACAGCCAAAATGTAGAAAAAAAACTAAGTGTCCATCAACAGATGAATGGATAAAGAAAATGTGATATGTATATGTATATATATGCATATATATATACACACACACACACACACAATGGAATGTTATTCAGCCATTAAAAGAATGCATGCGTACAATGAAAGGTTATTCAGCCATAAAAAAGAATGAAATCTTGCCATTTATGACAACATGGATGGATCTTGAGAGCATTATGCTAAGTGTAATAAGTCAGACAGGGAAAGACAAATACTGTTACGATCTTACTTAAATGTAGAATCTTAAAAAAATCAAACAAGCTCATAGATACAGAGAACACATTGGTGGTTGCCAGAGGCAGTGGGTGGGGGGTGAGCAAAATGGGTGAAAGGAGTCAAAAGGTATAAACTTCCAGTTATAAAATAAATAAGTCATGGGATGTAATGTACATCATGGTAACTGTGGTTAATAATACTGTTGCATATTTGAAAGTTGCTAAGAGAGTAAATCTTAAAAGTTCTCATGTCAAGCAAAGAATTCTGTAACTATGTATGGTGAAAGATGTTAACTAGACTTACTGGGGTGATTATTTCACAATACATACAAATATCGAATCATTATGTTGTACATATGAAGCCAATATAATGTTGTACATCAACCATATCTCAATTAAAAATTAAATGGTCTTTGATAATGGATCTATCTTGTATTGCTTTATTAAGACCAAATACTTCTTGTCATCCCATTCTTTATCCTCTCCTTTTATGGAATTGCTATCTTTAATCAAAACTGTTTTAAACACTGAAAAAAAAGATTGCAGATTAGATTACAGATTAAAAAGAAAAAGTTTTTTTTTTACAAATTTATTTATTTATTTTGGCTGTGTTGGGTCTTCATTGCTGTGTACCAGCTTTCTCTAGTTGTGGCAAGCGAGGGCTACTCTTCGTTGCAGTGCACAGGCTTCTCATTGTGGTGGCTTCTCTTGTTGCAGAGCATGGGCTCTAGGCGTGTGGGCTTCAGTAGTTGTGGCACGTGGGCTCAGTATCATGGCTCGTGGGCTCTACAGCACAGTCTCAGTAGTTGTGGCGCGCAGGCTAGTTGCTCCGCGGCATGTGGGATATTTCCGGACCAGGGCTCAAAACCCATGTCCCCTGCGTTGGCAGGCGGATTCTTAACCACTGCACCACGAGGGAAGCCCCAGAAAAAGATTTCTTTTTTTTTTTTTGGATTGGAAGAATTAATATTGTTTTTCTTTGTTTGTTTTCCTTTTTTTTTAATTTTTAAATTTTTTTAACATCTTTATTGGAGTATAATTGCTTTACATTGTTGTGTTATTTGCTGCTGTATGACAAACTGAATCAGCTATACATATACATATATCCCCATATCCCCTACCTCTTGCGTCTCCCTCCCACCCTCACTATCCCACCCCTCTAGGTGGACACAAAGCACCGAGCTGATCTCCCTGTGCTATGCGGCTGCTTCCCACTAGCTATCTATTTGACATTTGGTAGTGTATATATGTCAATGCCACTCTCTCACTTTGTCTCAGCTTACCCTTCCCCCTCTCCGTGTCCTCTAGTCCATTCTCTACATCTACGTCTTTATTCCTGTCCTGCCCCTAGGTTCTTCAGACCTTTTTTTTTTTTACATTCCATATATATGTGTTAGCATGCGATATTTGTTTTTCTCTTTCTGACTTACTTCACTCTGTATGACAGATTCTAGGTCCATCCACCTCACTACAAATAACTCAGTTTTGTTTCTTTTTATGGCTGAGTAATATTCCACTGTATATATGTGCCACATCTTCTTTCTCCATTCATCTATTGATGGACACTTAGGTTGCTTCCATGTCCTGGATATTGTAAATAGTGCTGCAGTGAACATTGTGGTACATGACTCTTTTTGAATTATGGTTTTTTCAGGGTATATGCCCAGTAGTGGGATTGCTGGATCATATGGTAGTTGTATTTTTAGTTTTTTCAGGAACTTCCATACTGTTCTACATAGCGGCTGTATCAATATACATTCCCACCAACAGTGCAAGAGGGTTCCCTTTTCTCCACACCCTCTCCAGCATTTATTGTTTGTAGATTTTTTGATGATGGCCATTCTGACCAGTGTGCGGTGATAACTCATTGTAGTTTTGATTTGCATTTCTCTAATGATAAGTGATGTTGAGCATCCTTTAATGTGTTTGTTGGCAATCTGTATATCTTCTTTGGTGAAATGTCTATGTAGGTCTTCTGCCCATTTGTGGATTGGGTTTGTTTTTTTGATATTGAGCTGCATGAGCTGCTTGTATGTTTTGGAGATAAATCCTTTGTCAGTTGCTTCATTTGCAAATATTTTCTCCCATTCTGAGGGTTGTCTTTTCATCTTATTTATGGTTTTCTTTGCTGTGCAAAACCATTTAAGTTTCATGAGGTCCCATTTGTTTATTTTTGTTTTTATTTCCCTTTCTCCAGGAGGTGGGTCAAAAAGGATCTTGCTGTTATTTATGTCAGAGTCTTCTGCCTATGTTCTCCTCTAAGAGTTTTTGGCCTTACAGTTAGGTCTTTAATCCATTCTGAGTTTATTTTTGTGTATGGTTTTAGGGAGTGTTCTAATTTCATTCCTTTACATGTAGCTGTGCAGTTTTCCCAGCACCACTTATTGAAGAGGCTGTCTTTTCTCCAGTGTATATTCTTGTTGCTTTATCAAAAATAAGGGGACCATGGGGCTTCCTTGGTGGCGCAGTGGTTGAGAATCTGCCTGCCAATGCAGGGGACACGGGTTTGAGCCCTGGTCTGGGAAGATCCCACATGCCACGGAGCAACTAGGCCCGTGAACCACAATTACTGAGCCTGCGCATCTGGAGCCTGTGCTCCACAACAAGAGAGGCCGCAATGGTGAGAGGCCTGTGCACCGCGATGAAGAGTGGTCCCCACTTGCCTCAACTAGAGAAAGCCCTCGCACAGAAACGAAGACTCAACACAGTCATAAATAAATAAATAAATAAATAAAAGAACGTGAATTTCTTAAAAAAATAAATAAATAAGGGGACCATATGTGCGTGGGTTTATCTCTGGGGTTTCTATTCCGCTCCATTGATCTATATTTCTGTTTTTGTGCCAGTACCATACTGCCTTGATTACCGTAGCTTTGTAGTATAGTCTGAAGTCCAGGAGCCTGATTCCTCCAGCTCCATTTTTCTTTCTCAAGATTGCTTTGGCTATTTGGGGTCTTTTCTGTTTCCATACAAATTCTGAAATTTTTGTTGTAGTTCTGTGAAAACTGCCAGTGGTAGTTTGATAAGGATTGCATTGAATCTGTAGATTGCTTTGGGTAGTATAGTCATTTTCACAATGTTGATTCTTCCAGTCAAGAACATGGTATATCTCTCCATCTGTTTGTATCATTTTAATTTCTTTCATCAGTGTCTTATAGTTTTCTGCATACAGGTCTTTTGTCTCCTTAGGTAGGTTTATTGCTAGGTATTTTATTCTTTTTGTTGCAATGGTAAATGAGAGTGTTTCCTTAATTTCACTTTCAGATTTTTCATCATTAGTGTATAGGAATGCAAGAGATTTCTGTGCATTAACTTTGTATCCTGCTACTTTACCAAATTCATTGATCAGCTCCAGTAGTTTTCTGGTACCATCTTTAGGATTCTCTATGTATGGTATCATGTCGTCTGCAAACAGTGACAGCTTTACTTCTTTTCTGATTTGGATTCCTTTTTCATCTCTGACTGCTGTGGCTAAAACTTCCAAAACTATGTTGAATAATAGTGGTGAGAGTGGGCAACCTTGTCTTGTTCCTGATCTTAGTGAAAATGGTTTCTGTTTTGCACCATTGAGAACAATGTTGGCTGTCGGTTTGTCACATATGGCCTTTATTATGTTGAGGTAAGTTCCCTCTATGTCTACATTATGCAGAGTTTTTATTATAAATGGGATTTGAATTTTGTTGAAAGCTTTTTTCTGCATCTATTGAGATGATCATATGGTTTTTATCCTTCAGTGCGTTAATATGGTGTATCCCATTGATTGATTTGTGTATATTGAAGAATCCTTGCATTCGTGGGATAAACCCCACTTGATCATGGTGTATGAACCTTTTAATGTGCTGCTGGATTCTGTTTGCTAGTATTTTGTTGAGGATTTTTATCTATGTTCATCCGTGATTTTGGCCTGTAGTTTCCTTTTTTTTGTGACCTCTCTGTCTGGTTTTGATATCAGGGTGATGGTGGCCTCATAGAATGAGTTTGTGAGTGTTCCTCCCTCTGCCATATTTTGGAAGAGTTTGAGAAAGATAAGTGTTAGCTGTTCTCTAAATGTTTGATAGAATTCGCCTGTGAAGCCATCTGGTCCTGGGCTTTTGTTTGTTGGAAGATTTTTAATCACAGTCTCAATTTCAGGGTTTGTGATTGGTCTGTTTATATTTTCTTTTTCTTCCTGGTTCAGTCTCGGAAGGTTGTGCTTTTCTAAGAATTTCTCCATTTCTTCCAGGTTGTCCATTTTATTTGCATACAGTTGCTTGTAGCAATCTCTCATTATCCTTTGTATTTCTGAAGTGTCAGTTGTTACCTCTACTTTTTCATTTCTAATTCTCTTGGTTTGAGTCTTCTCCCTTTTTTTCTTGATGAGTCTGGCTAATGGCTTATCAATTTTGTTTAACTTCTCAAAGAACCAGCTTTTAGTTTTATTGATCTTTGCTGTCATTTCCTTCATTTCTTTTTCATTTATTTCTGATATGACCTTTATGATTTCTTTCCTTCTGCTATCTTTGGGGTTTTTTTGTTCTTCTTTCTCTAATTGCTTTAGGTGTAAGGTTAGGTTGTTTATTTGAGATGTTTCTTGTTTCTTGAGGCAGGATTGTATTGCTATAAACTTTCCTCTTAGTACTGCTTTTGCTGCATCCCATAGGTTTTGGGTCGTCATGTTTTCATTGTCATTTGTTCCTAGGTATATTTTTGATTTCCTGTTTGATTTCTTCAGTGATCTCTTGGTTATTTAGTAATGTATTGTTTAGCCTCCATGTGTTTTATGTATTATACGTTTTTTTCCCTGTAATTTATTTTGAATCTCATAGTGTTGTGGTTAGAAAAGATGCTCGGTATGATTTCAATTTTCTTAAATTTACCAAGGCTTGATTTGGAACCCACGATGTGATCTCTACTGGAGAATGTTCCATGTGCACTTGAGAAGAAAGTGTAACCTGCTGTTTTCAGATGGAATGTCCTATAAATATCAATGAAATCTCTCTGGTCTATTGTGTCATTTAAAGGTTGTGTTTCTTTATCAATTTTCTGTCTGGATGATCTGTCCATTGGTGTTAATGTCACCCACTATTATTGTGTTACTGTCGATTTCCTCTTTTATAGCTGTTAGCATTTGCCTTATGTATTGAGGTGCTCCTATGTTGGGTGCATATATATTTATAATTGTTATATCTTCTTCTGGGATTGATCCCTTGATCATTATGCAGTGTCCTTCCTTGTCTCTTGTAACATTCTTTGTTTTAAAGTCTATTTTATCTGGTAGGAGTATTGCTACTCCAGCTTTCTTTTGATTTCCAGTTTCATGGAATATCTTTTTCCATCCCCTCACTTTCAGTCTGTATGTGTCCCTAGGTCTGAAGTGGGTCTCTTGTAGACAGCATATATATGGGTCTTGTTTTTGTGTCCATTCAGCGAGACTGTGTCTTTTGGTTGGAGCATTTAATCCATTCACATGTAAGGTAATTATCAATATGTATGTTCCTATTACCATTTTCTTAATTTTTATGGGTTTGTTTTTGTAGGTCCTTTTCTTCTCTTATGTTTCCCACTTAGAGAAGTTCCTTTAACATTTGTTGTAGAGCTGGTTTGGTGGTGCTGAATTCTCTTCACTTTTGCTTGTGTGTAAAACTTGATTTCTCCATCGAATCTGAATGAGATCCTTGCCTGGTAGATTAATCTTGGTTGTAGGTTCTTCCCTTTCATCACTTTAAATATATTATGCTGCTCCCTTTTGGCTTGTAGAGTTTCTGCTGAGAAATAAGCTGTTTACCTTACAGGAGTTCCCTTGTGTGTTATTTGTCATTTTTCCCTTGTTGCTTTTAGTAATTTTTCTTTGTCTTTAATTTTTGTCAGTTTGATTATTATGTGTCTTGGCATGTTTCTCTTTGGGTTTATCCTGCCTGTGACTCTCTGCACTTTCTGGAATTGGGTGGCTATTTTCTTTCCCATGTTAGGGAGGTTTTCAACTATAATCTCTTCAAATATTTTCTCAGGTCCTTTCTCTCTCTCTTCTCCTTCTGTGACCCCTATAATGCGAATGTTGGTGCATTTAATGTTGTCCCAGAAGTTTCTTAGGCTGTCTTCATTTATTTTCATTCTTTTTTCTTTACTCTGTCCTGTAACAGTGAATTCCACCATTCTGTCTTCCAGGTCACTTATCCGTTCTTCTGCCTCAGTTATTCTGCTCTTGATTCCTTCTAGTGTATTTTTCATTTCAGTTATTTTATTGTTCATCTCTGTTTGTTTGTTCTTGAATTCTTCTAGGTGTTTGTTCTTTAAATCTTCTAGGTCTTTGTTAAACATTTCTTGCATCTTCTCAATCTTTCCTCCATTCTTTTTCTGGGGTCCTGGATCATCCCACTATCATTATTCTGAATTTTTTTTGGGAAGGTTGCTTATCTCCACCTCATTTAATTGTTTTTGTGGGGTTTTATCTTGTTCATTTATCTGGGACAGAGTTCTCTGCCTTTTTATTTTGTCTGTCTTTCTGTGAATGTGGTTTTCGTTCCACAGGCTGCAGGATTGTACTTCTTCTTGCTTCTGCTGTCTGCCCTCTGGTGGATGAAGTTATCTAGGAGGCTTGTGCAAGCTTCCTGATGGGAGGGAATGGTGGTG
The DNA here is from genome assembly GCF_009873245.2 of Balaenoptera musculus. Lineage (NCBI taxonomy): Eukaryota > Metazoa > Chordata > Mammalia > Artiodactyla > Balaenopteridae > Balaenoptera > Balaenoptera musculus. The sequence continues at coordinate 61,324,879 of NC_045806.1, read as the reverse complement.
GGTAGAGCTGGGTGTTGCTCTGGTGGGCAGAGCTCAGTAAAACTCTAATCTGCTTGTCTGCTGATGGGTGGGGCTGAGTCCCCTCCCTGTTGGTTGTTCCGCCTGATGCGAGCCAGCACTGGAGGCTACAGGATCTTTGGCAGGGCTAATGGTGGACTCTGGGAGGACTCATGCCAAAGAGTACTTCCCAGAACTTCTGCTACCGGTGCCATTGTCCCCACAGCAAGCCACAGCCACCCCCTGCCGCTGCAGGAGACCCTCCAACACTAGCAGGCAAGTCTGGTTCAGTCTCCTATGGGGTCACTGCTCCTTTCCCTGGGTCCTAATGTGCACACTACTTTGTGTGTGCCCTCCAACTGTGGAGTCTCTGTTTCCCCCAGTCCTGTCGAAGTCCATCTCACTGCAGTTTCTCGTTTGTCTTTGGATGTGGGATATCTTTCTTTGGTGAGTTCCAGTGTTTTCCTGTCCGTGGTTGTTCAGCAGTTAGCTGTGATTCTGGTGCTCTCTCAAGAGGGAGTGAGCACACGTCCTACTCCACCATCTTGGACCAATCTCTCCTATTTCTTCTTATAAGATATCAAATTTATATTATAAATATTACTTGACAGATTGTAAAACCACATTTAAGTATACCTAGGTATACTTGGACACATAACTCATAAATCCATATGATTTTCTGAGCTATGGTACCAGACTGAATCTTCCAAGGTGGCTTCAAACTGAGGAGAACCCTCTTCCTCAATTCTTCCAGTTCCAGACAGGCAGCCACAAAGCAATACTAGAACCTTTTAAGACTGTATTTATGGACTGGGGTTCCAGATGACCTGTTGGGCATGATTGCATTGACAAATATAAATACTTGTTGTGAACTATTTATATTGTGACACTGCCTTTTGCAATCCCTTGACCCATGAGCTGATAATCAGGTTTTTAGGGAACAGTGTAGAAGAAAGCCCTTATTTTAAGTTACTACAAAGCCAAAGTTTTAAGAAGAACAAACAAAGCAGCAGTGGTTCCTATTTTGATGCTACTGTTGTTTTTAAAGATATTGAAATTACTTATATATGTAATATACTCCAACGCATTTTTTACACCTAATGTTTTGAAACTTAACAAGTAAATAAATGCCATTGAAATTCAGAATTTTCTAGTATCTAAAACAGAGGGATAAAGTGGTATTGCTTCACTGGCTCATTGTGATAAAGGGGAACCACTTTATTGTATGCAAATAATCCAGAAATCATTGAGAACGTATTGAATGGGGGTATTGCTACACTTTCTTTTGTCACTGTTGAGTATTATAACATTTCTGACAGTCAAATATAAAAGCAAAATGTTGAGCTTCATGATTGACTTACATATTTTTTAATTTTACATTGAATGACATTTTGTGAAAACCACAACCCCAAGCAACTATAAACTTCAGCAAGGTCTTTTTTTGTCTGAACCTGAAAAGGCAGCCACATCTTCTGCTCAATAAAGCAATATAGACCAAAGAAATAAATTTGCAACCCATCTTATATGGAGAAAAATAAAATGCTGTATGTCTCTTGACTGTCTGCCAGAGTCATAAATGTTGGAAGCATTTGAAGCCTTCAAAAGTGGCAACCAGCATCAAATTGTTTTTTACTGCATGCTTCCTCACTCTAAGGCAGAATGAAACAATAAGCTACCATTTGCCATTAAGTATAAGGCTGCAATCATGCACATTTTTCTATATAATGTCTCTGTAATAATCATTGCCCTGTAATTCTGAGTGTATTAAGACAGACACAAAGTTGGGAAGATGTGACAGGCAAAATTCACTCTGCAGGCGTGAGAGTTGTCGTGGGTTTCTGCATATAAGGCTGAAAGCAGAAATTGGACCTCTGAGATGTTTACCTTCATTGGTGCCTAGATATGGACAGAATGAAAAGCATATGGTCTCACAATCAAAATGTATGAACCGACCACATAAATCAATCAGTTAAGTAATTATTAAACACCCTATATGTGTTTAGTCTTGTGCTAGGCTCTGTCTTTGGGAGATGCAGAAAAACAATGTACTTCCTGCCATAAAATATTTACATTATTGGACATAATAGTCACAGGAATGAAATAAGAGCAACTAGCATAAGATAAAGGATTAAAACTGTGTAATATGGATTATATTGAGCAATACTAGTCCAAAGAACAGAGAGATCAATGGAGTCTTGAACTGGACTGGATAAGCTCTTAAGACCAGGAAGAGAGTGGAGGAGAGAACATTCCAGGCAAAGAAAATAGAATGGATGGACATAAGAAGAAAATAATAAATTAATGGGACTGACAGAATGCAAAAAGACTGAAAACTAAGTAGAGAGATCATGTAAGGCAATGGTTCTCAAAGAGTGGTCCCCAAACCAGCAGCATCAGCATCGCCTGGGAACTTGTTAGAAATGCAAATATTGAGCCCTACTCAGACTTACTTAATCAGAAACTCTAGGGGTGGGGCCCCCCAAAATCTGCATATTAACAAGCCATCCCAGTGATTTTGACATGCTCAAGTTTGAGAACCATTGATGTAGAGGAATAAAGAATCACTGATGTTGAAAAATGGAGAGAAATAAGATTGTAAGGTAGAATAGGTGCCTCGAAAGCCAGGCAGATGGTTGTTTCACTTGATGTAGTAGGAAATGAGTTACTGGGTGTTCTGAAAAAAGGAAGTGAGAATGATTATTGTGGCAGTGATGGACCAAAGAGGTGAAAGTCAGAAGGAGGCTGTTGTAGTAATCCAAACATAAGATGATGAGGGTCTAGCCTTAGTTAGAGGCATCAGAAATGGAGAGAAATAACAGTAATAATGATAATAATAACCATTTACTAAGAACTTATATGCCAGGTATATGCTGAGCACTTTACACGTGTTAATTTATTTAAGCACCTTAAAAATCTTATGAGATTAGTACCATTCTTATTCCTACTTCAGAGATAAGGAGGCTAGAAAACGGAGAGATTCTGGGTCTGAGGGTAAAAATGTAGTGATTAGGCTTTAAGATAAGGCTTGGTATTTGAGCCTGGGAACTCTTCTGATCTATTTTTTGTCCTAAACTCTTTACCACATCCTCCTCCTGTTTTCGTGTACATAACTCTTCTCACCACCACCACCCCAATTTCTGAGCTCTGGGGAAATATAGATAGCTAATAAACGTAAGATTGTCAGCCTCTTTAGTAACCAGGGAAATGGGAATTTAAGACAAAATATTTTGTAAAGCTTTTAAAAAGGGAGAAATATGGCTGAACACTTCCTAATTCAGTTCACTTTTGTTTGATTCAAAATATTAATATAGCATATAATTATCTCTCTGGATACATCTCAATATGTAAATGATTCAAAACTCATATATTTTTAACATGCTAACAAAAACACCAGGGTTTCAGAATATAAAAATAGCATAATGGGTAGGGGGTATGCAAAACCACCCTCAGGTTTAAGTGATTAGCTAGAAGGACTCAAGACTCAAAATATAATCGTATTCATGGCTGAGATTTATCACAGTAAAATCATAAAAAACCAAATCAGCAAAGGGGGAAAGTGCATGGGGCAAAATCCAGAGGAAACCAGGCACAAACTTCCAAGAGTTCTGTCTAAGTGGAGTCACACAGGAGGTGCTTGATTCCCCTAGGATTGAATGTGACAACACATGTGAGGTATCTACCATGGAAACTCATTAAAGATTTAGTGCCACAGTTTTCTGTTGGGGCTGGTCATGTAGTCACCCACTGTCTAGCGTGTACGAAGATTTCCCACCTCCAGAAGGAAAGCACGATTCAGCCCATTGTACAGTTTAGGCACAATAAACCACCCTTATCAGTTACCAATAAGCCACCCTTATCAGTTATCAGGAGTAGTGGGAACCCTGCCAAAATCCAAGTTCCCAGACACAAGCCAAGGTCCAATCTTGCAACTAGGATTTTCTAAAGATAGCAGTCTCAGGCCTGCTATGTCAACTCTTTCCTCCACAGACGGTATACTGGAATCGCAAAAATAGCTTTTGGACAAAGTTATTTGTTTGCTTTTTCATTCGATAAAAGATTCCATGATTCAATTCTCTTTCCAAGGACCATTCTATATTTTTATAATACTATAGCTAACACTAATAAACAGGATTATTTCATTAGATTATTTCATTATCTGAAGCATAGAATGAAATGATTAAAAATCAATTTCAAGACTACTCAACAGGAAAATGCTTTCTCCATTTCCATGCTCTGATTGACCACAGTTTTGAGTACCCAGCTGATAATACACATAATATTCGTGATACTCTTGCTTTCATTGTAAAGCATAATGTTAACCTTCCAGATTGGTGCATTTTCATGATCTTGTTATTTTATACGTAAATCTCTGGATTTCAATTCACATATATTTCAAGTACTTCTTTGCCGTTGCACAAATCTCCTATGAGCACAGAGCTGATGAATTTTTACAGATATGATTATTCTACTTATGCTGCTAAGCCATTTCATGTATCTGTTAGCAAAACTGTCTAAAACATGAGCAGCTCAATAAGGGCCTTGTTGGTAACCTCAGGAAATACAGAGAACTTAGAGATTTAAGAAAAGAGTGGTAGAGATTTTCTTTATCCTCCAGAAACACAGTTTTTATTTCTCTTTATTCTAGGATTGAAATACTTAAACGTCAACCTTAGATAGTGATGAAAAGGTATTTTTCTTTGGCCTTTCTTAGATGGAGTTGTAGAAAATGCACAAAAAGAAATAATAAAAAACATTCTGTGAAAATTTTTAATCCTCTTACATTCAAAGCAAAAAAGAAACTTTACCAGAAAAATTGTCAGCTGTGTTAACAAATTGGAACTTGGGTTTTAAAAATTGTTTTCATTAAATATTGAATAGTTACATGAGGGGTTTTAAAATAAAATATATGTAAGAAAGAAAGAATCACATACCCCTCAAATACCCTCATTTTCTCTACCCACTTTAAAACTCAGGAGTCTCTGACAGATTTCATTCCCTTCTTCCCTCCTCAGAGGTAACCAATAGCCTGAACTTTGTGCTTATCATTTCCTTGCTTTCCTTTATGTTTTTCCCCACATATATAGTATACTTAAAGCATACATTGTTTGTTTTCACATGTTTACAAACTTTATATAAATGGAATCATGGTGTAGATATTTTGGGAGAGCTGCTTTTCTTGCTCAATATCATGCTCCTAAGATTTATTTGTATTGTTTCTTGTAACTGTAGTTCATTCATTTTCACTGCTGAAAAATATTCCAATCTATGAATACATTTTTATATTCAGTCCTTCAGTGAACAGTTGAGTTTTTTAAAAGTTTTAGCTTTTACAAATAGTGATGTTCCATTTCTCTTAGTACATATGTCCAAGAGTTTCTCTGGGGAATCGATTTCAAACTTTTCTGACTATGTGGTGGACAAACTCTAGGATAGCCCACCCATGGTCTCCACCTGCTGATTTTCAGACGTTTGTGTAGTCCCCTTCACTTGAGTGTGGACGGGATCTGTGATTTGCTTTTAATCAATAGAGTACAGCAAAGGTCATGGGATGAATGTCATTACCTATGTAAAATTGTAGCACTTATCTTGCTGGAGTCTCTCCTGCTTTGAGGAAGCAAGTGGCCATGTTGCTGACTCCCACACAGCAAGGAACTGAGGGTGGCCTTTATGGGGTAAGAGTGATCTCTGGACTACAGTTAACAAGAAACAGAAGCCATCAGTCCTTCAGCTGTAAGAAAGTAATTCTGACAACAACCTGAGTGAACTTGAGAATGGATCCTACCCCAGTTCAGCCTCAGATGAAACTGCAGCCCTAGCCAATGCTTTGAGTGCAGCCTTTTGAGACCCTAAGAATAGGACCTAACTGAGCTATACCTGGACTTCTGATCCACAGAAACTATAAAATAATAAATGTGTGTTTTGTTTTAAGCCACTAAGTTTGTGGTACTTTTTAGATAGCAATAGAAAACTAATACAGACTGCAACCCACAACAGGAAATACATTTTACATTTTAACCAAGTACAAACACACACACACACACACACACACACATGCAGGTGCCCAAGTATCCGATGTATCCAATCATCTTAGGTTATCTTATCCCTACCCCAAGCTTTTTAAAAATTCTAATTGTCACACTTGTATACATTTTTCTGGTTCCTTTTCATTCGAGCTCTGATTTCTGTAGGGTGACCTTTGTCCCTTGGCGTCAGGGGTTTGAAAAACTACAGCCCAAATGGCAGTGCCTTTCCCTCTCAAACATCAGACCCACCCTGAGAGTCTTTCTCTCCAAAGTCCTTTTCTAAACACGACCTGAGCTACTGGCATGAAAGAAGCATTCCAAATTGGCTTCAGGACAAATGATGAATGAGGGATCCTTTTAGTTTCTTCTCACCTCCTCTTTCTACCCACCCTCCCCCCCAGTGCTAACTAACCAGGTGATTTTTCTAAGTCCAAATGCAGGAAGGGAGGGTCTTGCTGAAAGCCCTTCTCTGGAGAAGAGACCCCACCCACCCCCACCCCCGATCCAGGGACTCTGGACAGACGTACTGGATGCTAAGTAACCAAGTATAGGGTTGCTTTGTCTCTTTTTTTTTCCTTGCAAACTCTAAGCTCATTCCCAGGAATCTCCAAAACCTCTGGGGTCTCCAGTCACTGTCTACTCTGTTTTTTGGAAATCCTCTACACCAGCTTCCTCTGCCTCTTAAGCCCAGGGTTCCAGCAAACATCCCAGAGATGGCTGGCCCACCCGCCATGTCTGGAGTTGCCATAAATTTGGTTGACAACCTTGCCCAGGAGACGCCCATCTGTGAGAAAGATGCTTGGGAAGTTCACAAGGCAGCCTGTGATTGCTGCGAGGTGCTGGGGCTGAGTTTCCTAATGGATCTATGCCCAGCAGTGGACTTCCCAAGAGGTGAAAGTCTCTCTTGATATATCCATTCTTTGTAAATGGTGTCAAAACATGCCTCCCTTCTCCCTCACCACCCCTCCTGCAGTCTCTGTTTGTCTCTCCAGCTCTTCTTCCTCCCTTATCTCCCTTCACCATCTCTTTCCTCTCTTGGCGGTGGCAGGAGGGAGACCAGTCCTGTATCTCCAGGTTAAGACAAATGCCTGGGCCCTGGAGAGGGTTGTGTCAGCACCATGGACAGTGACCACGGGCCCTCTCCCTCCTTGAGTCCTGTTGGCTGAGCTTTGGCTACTGGATAGGCAGTTGTTGGAGCCTGTCGCCCGGGCAACCTTGTGCATCTGGAAACCTCATACATCTGTGTCTGGAGGTTTGATCCTGCTCGATCATAGTTTGTATTCACTTCATTCCCTGAGTTTGGGGGTCAATCCATTCTCTCTGGCCATTTGGGGATTTAATCATTTCAGGAACTGCTTCAGTTGCTTTTTCTTTCTTATTATTTAAAGATCCACTTCAGGGGCTTCCCTGGTGGTGCAGAGGTTAAGAATCTGCCTGCCAATGAAGGGGACATGGGTTCGAGCCCTGGTCTGGGAAGATCCCACATGCCACAGAGCAACTAAGCCCATGCACCACAACCAATGAGCCTGCGCTCTAGAGCCCATAAGCCACAAGCACTGAGCCCACATGCCACAACTACTGAAGCCCGTGTGCCTAGAGCCCGTGCTCCACAACAAGAGAAGCCACCGCAATGAGAAGCCCATGCACTGCAACGAAGAGTAGCCCCTGCTTGCCACAGCTAGAGAAAGCCCGTGCACAGCAATGAAGACTCAATGTAGCCAAAAATAAATAAATAAAAAAAAATTTATAAAATAAATAAATAAAGATCCAGTTCACATTTTATTTCAGTTTTGATGTAGTGGCTTTCCAGGTCAATAGATCCCCATTTAAAAGAAGACCCTGACTTCTTTTCTTGGCTACTGTCTTTCTCAAGGTGGGAAGGGTCCCTTGGTACCATCTTAGGCAGTAGGAAGTGACCTGCTCTATTCAGTCAGTACATTGATACTCACCATGCAAAACTCTCAGTATTGAATTAGTCATGTTTCAGCCCAGGTATACCCAACAGGAAAGAAAACAACATGAAAACACACACACACACACACACAGACACACACACACATACACACATTACATAACTGAATCAAAAGTTTCACTAAACCATACTAATAGTTTCTACCTATAATGCACTCTTTTTTCTATACTATTCACATTCATTTTTTGTAACATCTTTATTGGAGTATAATTGCTTTCCAATGGTGTGTTAGTTTCTGCTTTATAACAAAGTGAATCAGTTATACAGATACATATGTTCCCATATCTCTTCCCTCTTGCATCTCCCTCCCTCCCACCCTCCCTATCCCACCCCTCTAGGTGGTCACAAAGCACAGAGCTGATCTCCCTGTGCCATGCGGCTGCTTCCCACTAGCTATCTATTTTACGTTTGGTAGTGTATATATGTCCATGCCACTCTCTCACTTTGTCACAGCTTACCCTTCCTCCTCCCCATATCCTCAAGTCCATTCTCTAGTAGGTCTGTGTCTTTATTCCCGTCTTGCCACTAGGTTCTTCATGACCTTTTTTTTTTTCCCCTTAGATTCCATATATATGTGTTAGCATACGGTATTTGTTTTTCTCTTTCTGACTTACTTCACTCTGTATGACAGACTCTAGGTCCATCCACCTCACTACAAACAACTCAATTTCGTTTCGTTTTATGGCTGAGTAATATTCCATTGTATATATGTGCCACATCTTCTTTATCCATTCAGCCAATGATGGACACTTAGGTTGCTTCCATGTCCTGGCTATTGTAAATAGAGCTGCAATGAACATTTTGGTGCATGACTCTTTTTGAATTATGGTTTTCTCAGGGTATATGCCCAGTAGTGGGATTGCTGGGTCGTATGGTAGTTCTATTTTTAGTTTTTTAAGGAACCTCCATACTGTTCTCCATAGTGGCTGTATCAATTTAAATTCCCACCAACAGTGCAAGGGGGTTCCCTTTTCTCCACACCCTCTCCAGCATTTATTCTTTGTAGATTTTTGGATGATGGCCATTCTGACCCGTGTGAGATGATATCTCATTGTAGTTTTGATTTGTATTTCTCTAATGATTAATGATGTTGAGCATCCTTTCATGTGTTTGTTGGCAATCTTATATCTTCTTTGGAGAAATATCTATTTAGGTCTTCTGCCCATTTTTGGATTGGGTTGTTTGCTTACTTGATATTGAGCTGCATGAGCTGCTTGTAAATTTCGGAGATTAATCCTTTGTCAGTTGCCTCATTTGCAAATATTTTCTCCGATTCTGAGGGTTGTCTTTTGGTCTTGTTTATGGTTTCCTTTGCTGTGCAAAAGCTTTTGAGTTTCATTAGGTCCCATTTGTTTATTTTTGTTTTTATTTCCATTTCTCTAGGAGGTGGGTGAAAAAGGATCTTGCTGTGATTTATGTCATAGAGTGTTCTGCCTATGTTTTCCTCTAAGAGTTTGATAGTGTCTGGCCTTACATTTAGGTCTTTAATCCATTTTGAATTTATTTTTGTGTGTGGTGTTAGGGAGTGTTCCAATTTCATTCTTTTCCATGTAGCTGTCCAGTTTTCCCAGCACCACTTATTGAAGAGGCTGTCTTTTCTCCACTGTATATTCTTGCCTCCTTTATCAAAGATAAGGTGAACATATGTGCGTGGGTTTATCTCTGGGCATTCTATCCTTTTCCATTGATCCATATTTCTGGTTTTTTGCCAGTACCATACTGTCTTGATTACTGTAGCTTTGTAGTATAGTCTGAAGCCAGGGAGCCTGATTCCTCCAGCTCCATTTTTCTTTCTCAACATTGCTTTGGCTATTCGGGGTCTTTTGTGTTTCCATACAAATTGTGAAATTTTTTGTTCTAGTTCTGAGAAAAATGCCAGTGGTAGTTTGATAGGGATTGCATTGAATCTGTAGATTGCTTTGGGTAGTAGAGTCATTTTCACAATGTTGATTCTTCCAATCCAAGAACATGGTATATCTCTCCATCTATTTGTATCATCTTTACTTTCTTTCATCAGTGTCTTATAATTTTCTGCATACAGGTCTTTTGTCTTCTTAGGTAGGTTTATTCCTGGATATTTTATTATTTTTGTTGCAGTGGTAAATGAGAGTGTTTCCTTAATTTCACTTTCAGATTTTTCATCATTAGTATATAGGAATGCTAGAGATTTCTGTGCATTAATTTTCTATCCTGCTACTTTACCAAACTCATAGATTAGCTCTAGTAGTTTTCTGGTAGCATCTTTAGGATTCTCTATGTATAGTATCATTGTCATCTGCAAACAGTGACGGCTTTACTTCTTCTTTTCCAATTTGGATTCCTTTTATTTCTTTTTCTTCTCTGATGGCTGTGGCTAACACTTCCAAAAGTATGTTGAATAATAGTGGTGAGAGTGGGCAACCTTGTCTTGTTCCTGATCTTAGTGGAAATGGTTTCTGTTTTGCACCATTGAGAACGATGTTGGCTGTCGGTTTGTCACATATGGCCTTTATTATGTTGAGGTAAGTTCCCTCTATGTCTACATTCTGCAGAGTTTTTATTATAAATGGGATTTGAATTTTGTTGAAAGCTTTTTCTGCATCTATTGAGATGATCATATGGTTTTTATCCTTCAGTGTGTTAATATGGTGTATCACATTGATTGATTTGTGTATATTGAAGAATCCTTGCATTCGTGGGATAGACCCCACTTGATCATGGTGTATGATCCTTTTAATGTGCTGTTAGATTCTGTTTGCTAGTATTTTGTTGAGGATTTTTATCTATGTTCATCCATGATTTTGGCCTGTAGTTTCCTTTTTTTGTGACCTCTCTGTCTGGTTTTGATATCAGGGTGATGGTGGCCTCATAGAATGAGTTTGGGAGTGTTCCTCCCTCTGCCATATTTTGGAAGAGTTTGAGAAAAATAAATGTTAGCTGTTATCTAAATGTTTTACAGAATTAGCCTGTGAAGCCATCTGGTCCTGGGCTTTTGTTTGTTTGAAGATTTTTAATCACAGTTTCAATTTCAGTGCTTGTGATTGGACTGTTCATATTTTCTATTTCTTCCTGGTTCAGTCTCAGAAGGTTATGTATTTCTAAGAATTTGTCCTTTTCTTCCAGGTTGTCCATTTTATTGACATAGAGTTGCTTGTAATAATCTCTCATGATCCTTTGTATTTCTGCAGTGTCAGTTGTTACTTCTCCTCTTTCATTTCTAATTCTATTGATTTGAGTCTTCTCCCTTACTTTCTTGATGAGTCTGGCTAATGGTTTATCAATTTTGTGTATCTCCTCAAAGAACCACCTTTTAGTTTTATTGATCTTTGCTATCGTTTCCTTCATTTCTTTTTCATTTATTTCTTATCTGATCTTTATGATTTCTTTCCTTCTGCTAACTGGGTTTTTTTTGTTCTTCTTTCTCTAATTGCTTTAGGTGTAAGGATAGGTTGTTTATTTGAGATGTTTCTTCCTTCTTAAGGTAGGATTGTATTGCTATAAGTTTCCCTCTTAGAACTGCTTTTCCTGCATCCCAAAGTTTTGGGTCGTTGTGTTTTCATTGTCATTTGTTTCTCGGTAGTTTTTGATTTCCTGTTTGATTTCTTCAGTGATCTCTTGGTTATTAAGTAGTGTATTGTTTAGCCTCCATGTGTTTGTATTTTTTACAGATTTTTTCCTGTTTTGATATCTAGTCTCATAGCGTTGTGGTCGGAAAAGATACTTGATACAATTTCAATTTTCTTAAATTTACCAAGCCTTGATTTGTGACCCAAGATATGATCTATCCTGGAGAATGTTCCATGAGCACTTGAGAAGGAAGTGTATTCTGTTGTTTTTGGATAGAATGTCCTATAAATATTAATTAAGTCCATCTTGTTTAATGTATCATTTAAAGCTTATGTTTCCTTGTTTATTTTCATTTTGGATGATCTGTCCATTGGTGAAAGTGGGGTGTTAAAGGCCCCTACTATGATTGTGTTACTGTCAATTTCCCCTTTTATGGTTGTTAGTATTCACCTTATGTATTGAGGTGCTCCTATGTTGGGTGCATAAATATTTACAATTGTTATATCTTCTTCTTGGATCGATCCCTTGAACATTATGTAGTGTCCTTCTTTGTCTCTTGTAATAGTCTTTATTTTAAAGTCTATTTTGTCTGATATGAGAATTGCTACTCCAGCTTTCTTTTGATTTCCATTTGCATGGAATATCTTTTTCCATCCCCTCACTTTCAGTCTGTATGTGTCCCTACGTCTGAAGCGGGTCTCTTGTAGACAGCATATATACGGGTCTTGTTTTTGTATCCATTCAGCCAGTGTATGTCTTTTGGTTGGAGCATTTAATCCATTTACATTTAAGGTAATTATTGATATGTATGTTCCTATTATCATTTTCTTAATTTTTCTGGGTTTGTTATTGTAGGTCTTTTCCTTGTCTTGTGTTTCCTGCCTAGAGAAGTTCCTTTAGCATTTGTTGTGAAGCTGGTTTGGTGGTGTTGAATTCTCTTAGCTTTTGCTTGTCTGTAAAGGTTTTAATTTCTCTGTCAAATCTGAATGAGATCCTTGCTGGGTAGAGCAATCTTGGTTGTAGGTTTTTCTCCTTCATCACTTTAAATATGTCCTGCCACTCCCTTCTGGCTTGCAGAGTTTCTGCTGAAAGATCAGCTGTTAACCTTATGGGGATTCCCTTGTGTGTTATTTGTTGTTTTTCCCTTGCTGCTTTTAATATGTTTTCTTTATATTTAATTTTTGAAAGTTTGATTAATATGTGTCTTGGCATGTTTCTCCTTGGGTTTATCCTGTATGGGACTCTCTGTGCTTCCAGGACTTGATTAACTATTTCCTTTCCCATATTAGGGAAGTTTTCATCTATAATCTCTTCAAATATTTTCTCAGTCCCTTTCTTTTTCTCTTCTTCTTCTGGGACCCCTATAATTCGAATGTTGGTGCGTTTAATGTTGTCCCAGAGGTCTCTGAGACTGTCCTCAGTTCTTTTCATTCTTTTTTCTTTATCCTGCTCTGCAGTAGTTATTTCCACTATTTTATCTTCCAGGTCACTTATCCGTTCTTCTGCCTCAGTTATTTTGCTATTGATCCATTCTAGAGAATTTTTAATTTCATTTATTGTGTTGTTCATCACTGTTTGTTTGCTCTTTAGTTCTTCTATGTCCTTGTTAAACCTTTCTTGTATTTTCTTTAGTCTATTTCCAAGATTTTGGGTCATCTTTACTATCATTATTCTGAATTCTTTTTCAGGTAGCCTGCCTATTTCCTCTTCATTTGTTAGGTCTGGTGGGTTTTTGCCTTGCTCCTTCATCTGCTGTGTGCTTTTCTGTCTTCTCATTTTGCTTAACTTACTGTGTTTGGGGTCTCCTTGTCACAGGCTCTAGGTTCGTAGTTCCCGTTGTTTTTGGTGTCTGTCCCCAGTGGCTAAGGTTGGTTCAGTAGGTTGGGTTGGCTTCCTGGTGGAGGGGACTAGTGCCTGTGCTCTGGTGGATGAGGCTGGATCTTGTCTTTCTGGTGGGCAGGTCCACGTCTGGTGGTGTGTTTTGGGGTGTCTGTGCCCTTATTATGATTTTAGCCAGCCTCTCTGCTAATGGATGGGGTTGTGTTCCTGTCTTGCTAGTTGTTTGGCATAGGATTTCCAGCACTGTAGCTTGCTGGTCATTGAGTGAAGCCAGGCCTTGGCATTGAGATGGAGATCTCTGGGAGATTTTTGCCGTTTGATATTACGTGGAGCTGGGAGGTCTCTTGTGGACCAGTGTCCTGAACTTGGCTCTCCCACCTCAGAGGCACATCCATGATGCCTGGCTGGAGCACCAAGAGCCTTTCTTCCACACGGCTCAGAATAAAAAGGAGAAAAAATAGAAGAAAGAAAGCAAGAAGACAAAATAAAATAAAGTAAAATAAAATAAAATAAAATAACGTTATTTAAATAAAAAATAATTATTAAGAAAAAATTTTGAAAAATAACAAGCAACCAAAAATAAACGGACAGACAGAACCCTAGGACAAATGGTAAAAGTAAAGATATAAAGACAAATCACACACAGAAGCATACACATACACACTCACAAAAAGAGAAAAAGGGGAAAAATATATATGTATATATTTGCTCCCAAAGTCCACCTCTTCAATTTGGGATGATTCATTGTCTATTCAGGTATTCCACAGATGCAGGGTACATCAAGTTGATTGTGGAGATTTAATCCTCTGCTCCTGAGGCTGCTGGGAGAAATTTCCCTTTCTCTTCTTTGTTCGTACAGCTCCCGGGGTTCATTTTTGGATTTGGACCCACCTCTGCTTGTAGGTCGCCTGAGGGCGTCTGTTCTTCGCTCAGACAGGACAGGGTTAAAGGAGCAGCTGATTCGGGGTCTGGGTCACTCAGGGTGGGGGGAGAGAGGGGTACGGATGCAGGGCAAGCCTGCAGCAGCAGAGACCAGCATGACGTTGCAACAGCCCGAGGCGCACCGTGTGTTCTCCCTGGGGAAGTTGTCCCTGGATCACGGGACCCTGGCAGTGGTGGGCTGCACTGGCTCCCAGGAGGGGCGGTGTGGATAGTGACCTGTGCTTGCGCACAGGCTTCTTGGTGGTGGCAGCAGCAGCCTTAGCATCTCATGCCCGTCTCTGCGGTCCGTGCTGATAGCTATGGCTCGTGCCCGTCTCTGGAGTTCCTTTAAGGAGCGCTCTTAATCCCCTCTCCTCGCGCACCAGGAAACAAAGAGGGAAGAAAAAGTCTCTTGCCTCTTCGGCAGGTCCAGACTTTTTCCTGGACTCCCTCCCGGCTAGCTGTGGTGCACTAACCCCTTCAGGCTGTGTTCACGCAGCCAACCCCAGTCCTCTCCCTGGGATCCGACCAAAGCCCGAGCTCAGCTCCCAGCCCCCGCCTGCCCCAGAGGGTGAGCAGATAAGCCTCTCGGGCTGGTGAGTGCTGGTCGGCACCCATCCTCTGTGCAGGAATTTCTCCGCTTTGCCCTCCGCACCCCTGTTGCTGCACTCTCCTCCGTGGCTCCGAAGCTGCCCCCCTTTGCCCCCCGAAGTCTCCGCCCGTGAAGGGGCTTCCTAGTGTGTGGAAACCTTTCCTCCTTCACAGCTCCCTCCCACTGGTGCAGGTCCCGTCCCTATTCTTTGTCTCTGCTTTTTCTTTTTTCTTTTACCCAACCCAGGTACGTGGGGAGTTTCTTGCCTTTTGGGAGGTCTGAGGTCTTCTGCCAGCGTTCAGTAGGTGTTCTGTAGGAGTTGTTCCACATGTAGATGTACTTCTGATGTATTTGTGGAGAGGAAGGTGATCTCCGTGTCTTACTTTTCCACCACCTTGAAACTCCTCTCCACATTCATTTTTAAATGCTGCTTGTGACCCATAAAATTAATTTTGTGAGTCACTAATGTTTGTGATCCATGAGTTGAAAACATTCCTGTAGAATTTTACCAAAAGATAAAATTGCTAGGTCATAGTGTTTGTACATTTTCAACTGTATTGGGTAATGCCCAATTCTCTTCTGAAATGACTGTGCCAATTTACACCCCCTTCAACAGTGTAAAAGTCTTCCTGTTAATATACATCTTTATTCCCAACACTTGATATAAGATTTCCTCATCTTTGCCAATCTAGAACTGTAACATGGTATCTTATTGTATTTTAACTTGAATTTCTGTGATTATTAATGAGGTTGAGCATCTTTTCATATGCTTGTTAGTAATTCTTGTTTCCTCTACTGTAAGAGACTATTCAGATTTTTTAAACCAATTTCTCTCATTGAGTTTTAAAAGTTCATTTATTTTGGACACCTTCCTTGTCAGTTATATGTGTTGCATATATGTTTCCACAGTTCATGGCTTCTGCTTTTTTTTCTCGTTATGTTTTTTCCCCTTTTAAATGAAGATCGCATCTTCATTTTACTGTTACCACATTTTTCATTCTTTTCAATTATGTCTTGTACTTTTGGTATTTGTTTGATGAATCCTTTTCTACCACAAGGTCACAAAAATTTTCTCCTATATCATATTTTAAAACATTTATAATTCTGCCTTTCCCTAGTAGGTTTCTAAATCATTTAAATATAATTTTGGTTTGTGGTATGAGGCCGGTGGTCTAATTTCATTTTATTCCATCTGGATAACCAGTTATCCCAGAATTATATATTGAAAAGTCTATCTTTCACTGATCTACAATGGCAGTTCTATCATAAATTAAGTTTTCATATGTGTATAGGTCTGTTTATTGACCCACTATTTTGTTCCATGGGTAAATTTATGCCTATCCTGGACCAATACTACAACATATGGATTAGTATAGCTTTATAATTCTTAATATATGATAAAGAAAGACTCTCCACCTTGTTCTTGAAAAGTGTCTTAGCTACTCTTAGTCTTTTGCATCCATGTTCATCAGAGATATTGGCCTGTAATTATTTTATTCTCATGGTGTCCTTTTTTGGCTTTGCTTTCAGAGTAATGTTGGCCTCATAAAATGCGTTTGGAAGTGTTTCCTCCTGTTCAGTTTTATGGAAGAGTTTGAGAAGGATTGTCATTGATCCTTCTTTAAATGTTTGGTAATATTCACCAGTGGAGCCATCTGGCCCTTGACTTCTGGTTGTTAGAAGGTTTTCGATTACTGATTTAATCTCATCCTAGTAATCATTCTGTTCAGATTCTCTATTTCTTCATTATTCAGTCTTTGTAGGGTGGGTTTACAGGAATTTATCCATTCCTTCTAGATTTTCCAATTTGTTGGTGTCCAATTGTTGATCGTGGTTTCTTATGATCCTTTGTAGTCTGTAGTAACAGTTGTTATGTCTCCTCTGAGAGGGTGGCTCTGGTGCCCGAGACACAGACACGTGCAGAACAGCAGTGAAGCTGCTGTCTGGTGCATGGTCACACATGGAGAAGCCTTGGCTCTGGGGTTCAGGTTGTACATGGGGTTGGGTGGGGCTGGCAGCCCTGGTCCCGGGATAGTGTGACAACTCTTTCTCAGGGGAATGCAGCAGTGTCTTCCTCTCCAGGGGGTCCATGGCATCACTGGTTGAGCTTTTACCTCAGTGGCAAAAGCTGCTGGTGTCCTCCATGGAGCCAGCTGCTGGGGTCTGCACTGACACACAATATGGGGTCCTCTACTATGAAAGCCACAGGCTACCCATGGCTGTCATGGGACTGTTGAGGCCCTTAGTGGCAAAGGCTGCCAGGGTCTTCTGCAGAGCAGGCCACTGGGGACCACATTGGCACACGCTGTATGACTGATACTGATAGCCAAAGCCTTTTTTCTGTGTTCCTAGCCCTCTTCAGACATTTCAGCTAAGCTGATCTCCCCAACAATCTTTTCCATGCAGTTATTCTATTATTCCACTGTGTTGTTGTAGTAGGCTCTTTTTTCCATAGCCTTATTGAGATATTAATTGACATGTAACATTGTGTTAGTTTAAGCTGCGCAATGTGATATGATACATGTATATATTGCAAAGATATACATTTACCACAATAAGTTTAGTTAACGCATCCTTCACCTCACATAATTACCATGTTGTTGTTGTTGTTATAGTGAGAACATTAAAGCTCTATTCTCATAGCAACTTACAAGTGTACAGTACAGCATTGTTAACTATACTCACCAAGTTGTACACTGGATCCTTGGAACTTACTCATCTCATAATTGAAGGTTTGTACACTTTTACCAATATCTACCTATTTTTCCCACCCCTCAGCCCCTGGCAAGCACCATTCTACTCTCTGTTTCCATGAGTTTGATGTTTTTAGATTCCACGTATAAGTGAGATCATACAGTATTTGTCTTTCTCTGTCTGACTTATTTCAGTTAATATTATGCACTCAAGGTCCATCCATGTTGTTGCAAATGACAGGAGTTTTTCTTTTTTAAGGCTGAATAATATTCCATAGTATATACATACCACATTTTCTTTATCCATTCATCCATTGACAGAGACTTAGGTTGTTTCCATGCCTTGGCTATTGTGAATAATGCTACAATGAACATGGGAGTTCAGATACCTCTCTGAGATAGCAATTTCATCTCCTTCAGATACATACCCAGAAGTAGGATTGCTCGATCATATGGCAGCTGTACTGTTATTTTTTGGAGGAAGCTCCATTCTGTTTTCCATAGTGGCTTTACCAAATGTTGTCTAATTATTGATCTTTGTGGAGGAACAGAGGTTGGAGTCTCCTACTCTGTCATCTTGGTGACATCACTATTCTTGCTATTGGTTCTTAAATTGGATTCTTGAGCCTTCCCAAGACTATTTTTGTTCATGGATAGCTGTCTTTGTTTTTGGAGGGGGACAAAGGCTGGTAGCTCCTACTCTATCATCTTACTGTTGTTAATCCCCCCCATTATTGTTTGAAATATTCTTCTGTCCCTCTCTTTTTCTTCTCATTCTGGTATTCCCATTATGCATGTATATAATCTTTTGTAGGTGTCCCACAGTTCTTGGATATTCTGTTCTGGGTTTTTTTTTTCAGCCTTTTTTTCTGTTTGCCTTTCAATTTTGGAGGTTTATACTGAGATATCCTCAACCTTAGAGATTCTTTCCCCAGCCATATCCAGTCTACTACTGAGTCAATTAAAGACATTCATTCCTGTTATGGTGTTTTGACCTATAGGATTTCTTTTCAGTTCTTTCTTAGAATTTCCATCTCTCTGTTTACGTTGCCCATCTGTTCTTGCATGCTGTCTCTTTTGTCCATTAGAGCCCTTAACATATTAATCATAGTTGTTTTAAGTTCCCAGTCTGATAATTCCACCATCCCTGCCATATCTGAATCTGGTTCAGATGCTTGGTTTTTCTCTTCAAACTGTATTTTTACCTTTTAGAATGACTGGTAATATTTTTTAATAGCTGGACATGACATATTGAATAAAAGGAACTGCTGTAAATAGACCTTTAATAACATGGTAGTGATATGTGAGGGTGGGGGAAGCATTCTATAGTCCTATAATTAGATGCCAGTCTTTTAGTGAGCCTGTGCCTCTGGACTGTTAACTTCACACCTGCTTCTTGTACCCCTCCTTTAGGCGGGACAGTACGTCTACAGTGGGCTGGAATTGTGTATTTCCCTTGCCCCATGTGGAAGCGTTTGGGTTACTTCCCTTCCTCTAGATCAGTTAGGCTCTGATAAATCCCAACAGGTTGGGATCTCGTTAAACAGTACAGACCTTATTAAGAAGAACAGAATGCTCTTGCACGTTTCAGAATGGTTCCTTTTCCTCTTCCCCTGCTGGAAGCAAAAACGGATTTTTTCCTATATTCACTATGAGAACCTAATAGAATTCCAGAAAGTAAAACTGACAGATATGTGAAGGGCCCCCAGTGACTGAGTCCCCCTGGAGTTTTTATCTCTCAAACTTGCCACACCATTCCTCCAGCAATTCTTCAAGTTAAGTTCAATTTTCCCTACTCTGGCACAGATTCTCACAGAGATTTCTGCCCACGCAGTTTTGCTCTGGTAAGTTGTGATTTGCTGTATTTATCTGTTAGTCTCTCCAATTTTGGAGGCTGTAGTATGCCCTCTGACCTCACTTCTCTCATGGATCTAAGAAGAGTTATTGAATTTACAAATGGTATATCCAGTAATAGGTTCATATCCAAAACATACAAAGAACTTATACAACTCAACATCAAAAAAACAAATAACCTGATTAAAATATAGGCAGAGGACCTGAATAGGCATTTTTTCTCAAGAAGACATAAAGATGACCAACAGGCACATAAAAGATGCTCAACATCAGTAATCATCAGGGAAATGCAAATCAAAGCCGCAATGAGATATCACCTCACACCTGTCAGATTTGCTATTACCAAAAAGACAACAAATAACAGATGTTGGCAAGGATGTGGAAAAAGGGAAACCTCGTGCACTATTGGTGGGAAGGTAAACTGGTGCACCAGCTATGGAAAACATTATGGGGATTCCTCAAAAAATTAAAAATAAAACTGTCATATGACCCAGCAATTCCACTCCTGGGTATTTATCCAAAGAAAATGAAAACACTAATTAGAACGTACATATGCATCCCTATGTTTATTGCAGCATTATTTACAATAGCCAAGATATGGAAGTAACCTAAGTGCCCATCAATAGATGAATGGATAAAGAAGATGCATGTACATACACACACACACACACACAATGTTATATTATTCAGCCATAAAAAAAATGAAATCTTTCCATTTGTGACAACATGGATGGACCTAGAGGGTTTTATGCTAAGTGAAATAAGTCAGACACAGAAAGAGAAATGCTGTATGATTTCACTTAGATGTGGATCTAAAAAACAAAACAAATGAACAAACATAACAAGACAGAAACAGAGTTATAGATACAGAAAATAGACTGGTGATTGCCTGTGGAGAGGGGAATGAAGGAAGAGAGAAATACGTGAAGGGGATTAAGAGGTACAAACTTTCAGTTTCAAAATAAATGTCACTGGTATGAAATGTACAGTGTGGGGAAAATAGTCAAAAAACTATGTAATATCTTTGTATGGTGACATAACTAGAATTATCGTGGTGATCATTTTGAAATGTATAGAGATGCCAAATCACTCTGTTGTGTAACAGGAACTAACATAGTGGTGTAGGTCAATTGTACTTCAAAAACAAACTAACTCATAGAAAAAGAGATTAGCTTTGTGGTTACCAAAGGAGGGGGGTGGAGCGAGGGGGAATTGGCAGTCAAAAGGTACAAACTTCCAGTTATAAGATAAATAAGTACTACAGATGTGATATACAACATGATAAATATAATTAACACTGCTGTGTGTTATATATGAAAGTTGTTAAGAAAGTAAATCCTGAGTACTCATCATAAGGAAAAAATTTTAAATTTCTTTAACTTTGCATCTATATCAGATGATGGATATTTACTAAAGTTATTGTGATAATCATTTAATGATATATATAAGTCAAATCATTATGCTGTACACCTTATACAGTGCTTTATGTCAATTATATCTCAATAAAACTGGAAGGAAAAAAATGTCCTTCACTTGTATATCTCCCTCAGCAACAGCAATTTGGCATCCATCTATGGACAAAAGTACCTTTGTGGGAGCTGCGGGATCCAGCACCTGGTGCCTAAGGGCCCAGGAGAAATATTGCCCACCCATATGTCAGATAATAGCCATACAGTCCTTGGTCCCAGCTGTGGACCCTGAAATGCACCATGAACTAACTCCAGCCCCTCTAGGCCATTGTCTGGGAGCCCCTGGAGCACAAGCAATCAAAGAAAAGATAGATGAATTGAGCTTTATCAAAATTAAAAAGTTTTGTGCTTTAAATGACACTATAAAGCATGTGAAAAGACAGCCCACAGAATGGGATAAAAATCTTTGCAAATCATATATTTGAGAAGGGTCTACTATACAGAATATATAAAGAACTACAACTCAACAACAAAAAGACAAACAACCAATAAAAATGGCCAAAGAATCTCAACAGATGTTTCTTCAAAGAAGACATACAAATGGACAATTAAGCACATGAATAGATTCTCAACGTTAGTATGAGGAAAATGCAAATCAAAACCACAATGAGATGTCAATTCATACACACTAGGATGGCTATAAAGAAAAATAATAGACAATAACATATATTGTTTAGGATGTGGAGAAATTGGGACCCTCCTCCATTATGGATGAGAATATAAAGTTGTTCAGCCACTGTGGAAAACAGTGTCTCAAAAAGTTAGCCATATTCTCACAGAACTAGAACAAATAATTTTAAGATTTGTATGGAAACACAAAAGACCCCAAATAGCCAAAGCAATCTTAAGAAGAACAGAGTTGGAGGAATCATGCTCCCTGACTTCAGACTATACTACAAAGCTACAGTAATCAAAACAGTATGGTACTGGCACAAAAATAGAAAAAACAGACCAATGGAACAGGATAGAAAGCCCAGAAATAAACCCACACACTTACGGTCAATTAATCTACGACAAAGGAGGCAAGAATATACAATGGAGAAAAGACAGTCTCTTCAATAAGTGGTACTGGGGAAACTGGAGAGCTACATTTGAAAGAATGAAATTAGAAATTCTCTAATACAATATACAAAAATAAACTCAAAATGAATTAAAGACCTAAACGTAAGACTGGATACTATAAAACTCCTAGAGGAAAACATAGGCAGGACACTCTTTGATATAAATCAAGGCAATATGTTTTTTGGATCCATCTCCTAAAGTAAAGGAAATAAAAGCAAAAATAAACAAATGGGGCTGGAGATTCAAGATGGCGGAGGAGTAGGTGGACATGAAGTTCATCTCTCTCCATGGATGCATCAGGAATACATCTATAAATGCAACAATTCTCACAGAACACTGGCTGAAAACTAGCGGAAGACCTTGGACACTGGAAAGGACTATAAAGATCCCTGCATAACTGGGTAGGATGGAAAAAAAAAGAAGGGAGAAGGAGGAGGAGAGAAAGCGGGATGGGACCTGCACCCTGGGGTGGGGGAACTGAAGCAGAGGAATGGTTCCTGAATTCAGGGGAACCCCCTCTCCGACAGGGAAACTCTCTCTCTGACGGGGAAATCGATTGGGACAGAAGGGAAGCATTTGAGGCTGTCAGAAGAGGGTGAAGTGGCTGATCTGTGGCAGATGGGACAGACTAAGAAATACACAGATGGTCCATACCACAGCCCTACATGCCCCAGACTGGGATGTGTGTTCACAGGTGTGCAAGGGGGCTGGAAGCTGGTGCGTGGGGATTGAAGAACAGGCTCAGAGTGAGAACTGCTGTTGGCTGTGGGGAGACGAACTGAGGAGATGAGAGGGAGGAATCTCCAGCAGGGAATGCCTATGGAGGAAGACTGGACTGCCATGGAAGCAGGGCACTATTGCTAGGTAACAAGCAGGGGGAAGAGCTGCTATTGTAACCTCTCTCTCCCCACATGCTGGTGCCTGCCGACAACAGTAAAAGAAGCCCCCTCAGGGCTGGCTCTTGCACGCCGGCTGCAGGGTAATAAAAAAAGAGCCCTCTCAGGGCTGGCCCTCATACACCTGCTGCTGAGTGCCAGAAAAACCCCGGCCAGGGCTGGCCATCACATGCCTTACACCAGGCGCCAGAAAAGGCCCTCACTAGGGCCATATCTCTTGCACCTGTGGCCACCAGCTTCCCTGTGCATTTGGCGCTGCCAGGGCTCCTGCAATCCAAGCAGTCATACCACCTCTGTGCCCTGTTCTCACAGGGGCAGACCCAAGAGCTCCAAGGCAGCCTCAGGACCAGATTCCTGTGGGTGGACCACATGCAGAGATGGGGATTAAACCAAAGCTGAACCCCAGGGACGAGGTGACTAAGGAAGAAGATAAAAAATCTTTCCATCAGCTATACAAGCTGCAGATGAAATCCCTGTGATCAGCTAGGTAGACCCTGCATCTATGGAATATCTGAGTAGACAGTGAGTGTTCCCACAAATGAAAACGGTCTAGGTCTGGCAGCTGCGGACTTTGGGGTCAAGCACATGCAGGAATTAGGCCAGATCAGAGTCTGAGTGGTCCCCACAGGGCCGACAGCAGGTCCAAAGACCAGCCCAGAGGCAGAGGAGAGCCTCTTGGGGAGGCGGAGGTAGGCTGTGGCTCACGGCGTGTGCAAGGACACTTACAGCAGAGACCCCAGGGAAACATAATTATTACTATTAATTTTATTAAGTTTTGATTCATACTGTTGTTGGTTCTAGCTTTTTTTTAGTTTCTTTTTCTTTCTTTTGTTTGTTTGTTCATTGTTTTAGTTTTTTTTTTTTTTTAATTTAGTCTTTTGGGATCTCCATGTTTTATAACATATTTTTAGGTTTTTTTAATACATTTCTATTTTTACTTTGCTTTTCTGTTGTTCTGTATTCTTTTCCCGTATTTTTTCCTTCTCCTTTTTCTTTAATATATTTTTCTATTTTTAAATATATTTCCATTTCTACTTTGCTTTTCTGTTATCCTGTGTTTTTTCCCTTTTTATTTTATTTTATTTTATTATTATTATTATTGTAATCATTTTTATAGCTTGCTCTGTTTCCTTGCTTTATTCTTCAGTTGGCACACTGCTTTGGTTGTGTTTTTAGGTTATGTGTTTTTGTTAGTTTGAATGCTAATTGTTTGATTTCGTTTTTGAGCTATTCTATTGTCTGGTAGTTCTCTTGCTTTTTGTTTTATTTGGCTCTGTTTTTGTTTCTTTTATGTGTGTGTGTGTTTCCTTGTTTCTGTTTTTGTTTGTTTGATTTTGTTTTTACCATTTCTCTGGGGTTTTGTTTGTCGTTTTTTCCCCCTTTTCTTTTATTTTTCTTTAATATATTTTCTATTTTTTAACATATTTCTGTTTCTTCATTGCTTTTCTGTTGCTCTGTCTTCTTTCCCCTCTTTTTTTTTGGATTCCTTTCTTTCCTTGCTTCATTCTTCAGTTGGCACTCTGCTTTGGTTTTGTTTTTGGGTTTTGGGTTTTTGTCAGCTTTCTTGTTAATTGTTTCATTTCGTTCTGAGGTTCTTTTGTTTGTCTGGTTGTTCTCTTGCTTTTTGATTTATTTGCTTCTGTTTTTGTTTCTTTTGTGTATGTGCGTGTTTCCTTGTTTCTGATTCTGTTTGTTTGATTTTACTTTTTACCATTTGCCTGGGGTTTTGTTAGTCTTCTTTTTCTTTCTTTGTTTTAAATCCCCTTTATTGCTGGGAGAAGCGACTTGTGGGGTCTTGGTCCCTCAACCAGAAGTCAGGCCTGAGGCTCTGGGGTGGGAGCACCGAGTCCAGGATGCTGGAGCACTAGAGGATTCCCGTACCCAGGGAAGATTAATCGCCGAGAGCTCACACAAAGGCCTCCATCTGAATCCAAGACCCAGCTCCACCCAACTGCCAACAGCTCCCAGTGCTGGATGCCTCACACCAAACAACAAACAAGACAGGAACACAAACCCACCCATCAGCACACAGACTACCTAAAGTCATACTAACCTCACAGACACCCCAAAACACACCATCTGACATGGCCCTGCTGATCAGAGGGAAAAGACTCAGCTCCACCCACCAGAACTCAGGCACCAGTCCCTCCCATTGAGAAGCCTACACAAGACACTGGACCAATACCACCACTGGGAGCAGAGAACAGAAGCAAGAAACTATGACCCTGCAGCCTAGGGAAAGGGGACCTCAAATACTGTAAACTGGACAAAAGAAGAAGACAGAGAAATATCTTACAGGCAAAGGAGCAAGATAAAACCCCACAAGACCAAATATATAAAGAGGAAATAGGCAAACTACCTGAAAAAGAATTCAGAGAAATGATAGTAAAAATGATCCAAAATCTTGGAAATAACATAGAGAAAAGACAAGAAATGTTTAACATGGACCTAGAAGAAGTAAAGAGCACACAAACAGTAATGAACAACACAATAACTGAAATTAAAAATACTCTAGAAGGAATCAATAACAGAATAATTGAGGCAGAATAATGGATAAGTGAGCTGGTAGAATGTTAGAAATAACTGCCATAGAGCAGAATAAAGAAAAGAGGTTGAAAAGAATGGAGGACAGTCTCAGAGACCTCTGCAACATTAAGCGCGCCAACATTCGAAATATAGGCATCCCAGAAGAAGAATTAAAAAAGAAAGAGTCTGAGAAAATATTTGAAGAGATTATAGTAGAAAACTTCCCCAACATGGGAAAGGAAATAGTCAACCAAGTCCAGGAAACACAGAGAGTCCCATACAGGATAAACCCAAGGAGAAACACTCTGAGACACATATTAATCAAACTAACAAAAATTAAACACAAAGAAAAAATATTAAAAGGAGCAAAGAAAAAGCAACAAATAACATATAAGGGAATCCCCATAAGGTTAACAGCTGATCTTTCAGCAGAAACTCTACAGGCCAGAAGGGAGTGGCAAGATATATTTAAAGTGATGAAAGGGAAAAACCTACAATGAAGATTACTCTACCCATCAAGGATCTCATTCAGATTTGATGGAGAAATTAAAACGTTTACAGACAAGCAAAAGCTAAGAGAATTCAGCACCACCAAACCAGCTTTACAACAAATGCTAAAGGAACTTCTCTAGGTGGGAAAAATAAGAGAAGGAAAAGACTTACAAAAACAAACCCAAAACAATTAAGAAAAGTGTAATAGGAACATACATATCAATAATTACCTTAAATGTAAATGGTTTAAATGCTCCAACCAAAGGACACAGACGGCTGAATGGATACAAAAAGAAGACCCATATATATGCTGTCGACAAGAGACCCACTTCAGACCTAGGGGCACATACAGACTGAAAGTGAGGGGATGGAAAAAGATATTCCATGCAAATGGAAATCAAAAGAAAGCAGGAGTAGCAATACTCATATAGACAAAATAGACTTTAAATTAAGACTATTACAAGAGACAAGGAAGGACACTACATAATGATCAAGGGATAGATCCAAGAAGAAGATATAACAATTGTAAATATCTATGCACCCAGTATAGGAGCACCTCAATACATAAAGCAAATGATAAGAGCCATAAAAGGGAAAATCAATAGTAACACAATAATAGTAGGCGACTTCAACACCACACTTACACCAATAGACAGATCATCCGACAGAAAATAAATAAGGAAACACAAGCTTTAAATGACACTTTAGACCGGATGACCTTAATTGATATTTATAGGACATTCCATCCAAAAACAACAGAATACACTTTCTTCTCAAGTGCACATGGAACATTCTCCAGGATAGATCACATCTTGGGTCACAAATCAAGCCTTGGTAAACTTAAGAAAATTGAAATCATATCAAGAATTGTTTCCAACCACAATGCTATGTGAGTAGATATAAGTTACAGGAAAAAAAACTGTAAAAAATGGAGATACATGGAGGCTAAACAATATGCTACTAAACACCTAAGAGATCACTGAAGAAATTAAAGAGGAAATCAAAAAATACCTAGAAACAAATGACAATGAATACATGACCCAAAACCTATGGGATGCAGCAAAAGCAGTTCTAAGAGGGAACTTTATAGCAATACAATCCTACCTCAAGAAACAAGAAACATCTCAAATAAACAACCTAACCTTACACCTAAAGCAACTACAGAAAGAAGAACAACAACCAAAAAAAACCACCCAAATTTAGCAGAAAGAAAGAAATCATAAAGATCAGATCAGAAATAAATGAAAAAGAAATGAAGGAAACAATAGCACAGCTCAATCAAACTAAAAGCTGGTTCTTTGAGAAGATACACAAAATTGATAAACCATTAGCAAGACTCATCAAGAAAAAAAGGGAGAAGACTCAAATCAAGAGAATTAGAAATGAAAAAGGAGAAGTAACAACTGACACTGCAGAAATACAAAGGATCATGAGAGACTACTACAAGCAACTATATGCCAATAAAATGGACAACCTTGAAGAAATGGACAAATTCTTAGAAAAGTACAACCTTCCACAACGGAACCAGGAAGAATTAGAAAACATGAACAGACCAATCACAAGCAGTGAAATTGAAACTGTGATTAAAAATCTTCCAGCAAACAAAAGTCCAGGATCAGATGGCTTCACAGGCGAATTCTATCAAACATTTAGAGAAGAGCTAACACCCATCCTTCCCAAACTCTTCGAGAAAATTGCAGAGGAAGGAACACTCCCCAACTCATTCTACAAGGCCACCATCACCCTGATACCAAACCAGACAAAAATACTACAAGAAAAGAAAATTACAGACCAGTATCACCGGTGAATATATGCAAAAATCCTCAACAAAATAGTAGCAAACAGAATACAACAACATATTAAAAGGATCTTACACCATGATCAAGTGGGATTCATCCCAGGGATGCAAGTGTTCTTCAATAAACACAAATCAATCAATGTGATACACCATATTAAAAAACTGAAGAATAAAAACCATATAATCATCTCAATAGATGCAGAAAAACTTTTGACAAAATTCAACACCCATTTATGATAAAAACTCTCCAGAAAGCGGGCATAGAGGTAACATACCTCAATATAATAAAGGCCATATATGACACACCCACAGGAAACATCATTCTCAATGGTGAAAAACTGAAAGCATTTCCTCTAAGATCAGGAAGGAGACAAGGATGTCCACTCTCGCCACTATCATTCAACATAGTTCTGGAAGTCCTAGCCATGGCAATCAGAGAAGAAAAAGAAATAAAAGGAATACAAATTGGAAAAGAAGAAGTAAAGCTGTTACTGTTTGCAGATGGCATGATACTATACATAGAGAATCCTAAAGATGCTACCAGAAAACTACTAGAGCTAATCAATGAGTTTGGTAAAGGAGCAGGATACAAAATTAATGCACAGAAATCTCTAGCATTCCTATACACTAACAGTGAAAGATCAGAAAAAGAAATTAAGGAAACAATCCCATTTACCATTGCAACAAAAAGAATAAAATACCTAGGAATAAACCTACCTAAGGAGGCAAAAGCCCTGTACTCAGAAAACTATAAGATATTGATGAGAGAAATGAAAGACGATGCAAACAAATGGAAAGAAATACTATGTTCTTGGATCGGGAGAGTCAATATTGGGAAAATGTCTATACTACCCAAAGCATTCTACAGATTCAATGCAATCCCTTTCAAATTACCAATGGCATTTTTCACAGAACTAGAACAAAATATTTCACAATTTGTATGGAAACACAAAAGACCCCGAATAGCCAAAGCAATCTTGAGAAAGAAAAACGGAGCGGGAGGAATCAGGCTCCCTGACTTCAGACTATACTACAAAGCTACAGTAATCAAGACAGTATGGTACTGGCACAAAAACAGAAAGATAGATCAATGGTACAGGATAGAAAGCCCAGAGATAAATCCATGCACTTACGGTCAATTAATCTACAACAAAGGAGGCAAGAATATACAATGGAGAAAAGACAGCCTCTTCAATAAGTGGAGCTGTGAAAACTGGACAGCTACATGTAAAAGAATGAAATGAGAACACTTCCTAACACCATACACAAAAATAAACTCAAAATGGACTAAAGACCTAAATGTAAGGCCAGACACTATAAAACTCTTAGAGGAAAACATAGGCAGAACACTCTATGACATAAATCACAGCAAGATCCTTTTTGACCCACCTCCTAGAGTAATGGAAATGAAATAAAAAATAAACAAATGGGACCTAATGAAACTTAAAAGCCTTTGCACAGCAAACGAAACCATAAACAACATGAAAAGGCAACCCTTAGAATGGGAGAAAATATTTGCAAATGAAGGAACTGACGTAGGATTAATCTCCAAAATATATAAGCAGCTCATGCAGCTTAATATCAATAAAACAAAGAACCCAATCCAAAAGTGGGTTGAAGACCTAAACAGACATTTCCCCAAAGAAGACATACAGATTGCCAACAAACACATGAAAGGATGCTCAACAACACTAATCATTAGAGAAATGCAAACCAAAACCACAGTGAGGTATTATCTCATAGTAGTCATAATGGTCATCATCAAAAAATCTACAAACAATAAGTGCTGGAGAGGGTGTGGAGAAAAGGGGACCCTCTTGCACTGTTGGTGGGAATGTAAATTGATACAGTCACTGTGGAGAACAGTATGGATGTTCCTTAAAAAACTAAAAATAGTACTACCATATGATCCAGCAATCCCACTGCTGGACATATATCTGGAGAGAACCATACTTTAAAAAAATATATGTTTCCCAATGTTCATAGCACTTTTTACAATAGCCAAAACATGGAGACAACCTAAGTGTCCATCGACAGATGAATGGATAAAGAAGTACATATATACAATGGAATATTATTCAGCCATAAAAAGGAATGAAATAATGCCATTTGCAGCAACGTGTATGGATTGGAGAGTGTTATACTAAGTGAAACAAGTCAGACAGAGAAAGGTAAGTACTGTATAAAGTCGCTTATATGTGGAATCTAAAAAATACAACAAACTAGTGAATGTAACAAAAGAAGCAGACTCACAGATATAGAAAACGAACTAGTGGTTACCAGTGGGGAGTGGGGAGGGACAATATAGGGGTGGTGGATTGAGAGATACAAATTGTTGGGTGTAAGATAGGCTCAAGGATGTATTGTACAACATGGGGAATTTGGCCAATATTTTGTAATAACTGTAAATGGAAAGTAACCTTTAAAATTTTATAAAAATAAAATAAATTTTAAATAAAATAAAAATAAATAAATGTGAAAAGGAAAAAAGTTAACCATAGAATTACCATATTATCCAGCAATTCCACTCCTTGGTATAAATCCAAGATAAATGAAAACATATGGCCATACAAATACCCATACAGAAATTTTATATCACCATTATTCATAATATCCAAAAAGTGAAAACAACCCAAATGTCTATCAGCTGACGAAGGTATAAAGAAAATGTGGTATCTAAACAATGGAACATCTTTCAGCAATAAAATGGAATTAAGTACATGTTGCAACATGTATGAACCTGGAAAACATTATGCTAATGGAAATAAGCCAGATACATAAGGCTAAATATTGTATGATTCCATTCATATGAAATGTCTAGTTCAGGCAAGTCCACAGAGAGAGAAAGTAGATTAGTGGCTCCTAGAGGATGGGGAGAGGGAGGGTGCTTGGGCTAACTGCTAATAGGTATGGGGTTTCTTTGAAGGGGGTGATGGAAAAGTTCTGGAATTAGATAGACATGATGGTTACAGTGAATATACTAAAAACCACCAAAGTGTATCCTTTAAAATGATGAATTGTGTCTTATGTGAAGTAGATCTCAATAAGAATAAACTGCTATAAGAAAAGAAAAACCTAGTATGTGTGAAACTCAGATTTCTTGCCTAGTATGAGGATTAACTTGTGGTGTGTAAAGACTCATTATTAGTTTACTTAGAAAATCTGTTTTACTATATCATGTCTACATTATTTCATTTCTTTCTTTTTTAATTATTTTATTGGAGTATAGTTTATTTACAATGTTGTGTTAGTTTCTGCTGTACAGCAAAGTGAGTCAGTTATACATATACGTATATCCACACTTTTTTATATTCTATTCCCATATAGGTCATTACAGAGTATTGAATAGAGTATTTTATTTATATATAAAATAATATATAGTAGTGTGTATATGTCAATCCCAATTTACCCCTGCCCCCCTTCCCCCTTGGTAACCATAAATTTGTTTTCTACATCTGTGTCTCTATTTCTGTTTTGTAAATAGGTTCATTTGTATCATTTTTTTAATATTCCACATATAAGCGATATCATGTGATGTTTGTCTTTGTCTGACGTACTTCACTCAGCATGACAATCTCTAGGTCCATCCATATTCCTGAAAATGGCCTTATTTTGTTCTTTTTTATGGCCCAGTAATATTCCATTGCATATATGTACCGCATCTTTTTTTTTTATTGGAGTATAGTTGCTTTACAACATTGTGTTAGTTTACACTGTACAACAAAGTGAATGAGCTATATGTATACATATATCCCCTCCTTTTTGGATTTCCTTCTCATTTTGGTCACCACAGAGCACTGAGTAGAGTTCCCTGTGCTATACAGTAGGTTCTAATTACCTATCTATTTTATGCATAGCATCAATAGTGTATATACGTCAGGGCTTCCCTGGTGGCGCAGTGGTTGAGAATCTGCCTGCTAATGCAGGGGACATGGGTTCGAGCCCTGGTCTGGGAGGATCCCACATGCTGCGGAGCAACTAGGCCCGTGAGCCACAACTACTGAGCCTGCGCGTCTGGAGCCTGTGCCCCGCAACAAGAGAGGCCGCGATAGTGAAAGGCCCGTGCACTGCAATGAAGAGTGGCCCCCGCTTGCCACAACTAGAGAAAGCCTTTGCACAGAAACGAAGACCCAACACAGTCAAAAGTAAAAATAAATAAACAAATGTGGGGTTTAAAAAAAAATAGTGTATATACGTCAATTCCAATCTCCCAATTCCTCCCACCCCCCCTTTCCCCTTGGTATCCATACGTTTGTTCTCTACATCTGTGTCTCTATTTCTGCTTTGTAAGTAAGATCGTCTATACCAATTTTTTTCAGATTCCACATATATGCATTAATATACTATATTTGTTTTTCTCTTTCTGACTTACTTCACTCTGTATGGCAGTCTCTAGGTCCATACATGTCTCTACAAATGACCCAATTTCGTTCCCTTTTATGGCTGAGTAATATTCCATTGTATATATGTACCACATCTTCTTTATCCATTCATGTGTTGATGGACACTTAGGTTGCTTCCATGTCCTGGCTATTGTAAATAGTGCTGCAATTAACATTGTGGTACATGACTTATTTGAATTATGGTTTTCTCAGAGTATATGCCCAGTAGTGGGATTGCTGGGTCATATGGTAGTTCTATTTTTAGTTTTTTAAGGAACCTCCATACTGTTCTCCATAGTGGCTGTATCAATATACATTCCCACCAACAGTGCAAGAGGGTTCCCTTTTCTCCACACCCTCTCCAGCACTTACTGTTTGTAGATTTTTTAAAATAAATTTATTTATTTATTTATTTTTGGCTATGTTGGGTCTTCATTGCTGCGTGTGGGCTTTCTCTAGTTGCGGTGAGTGGGAGCTACTCTTCGTTGCGGTGCGTGGGCTTCTCATTGCAGTGGCTTGTCTTTGTTGCAGAGCACGGGCTCTAGGTGCGCGGGCTCAGTAGTTGTGGTACGCAGGCTTAGATGCTTTGCGGCATGTGGGATCTCCCCGGACTAGGGCTCAAACCTGTGTCCCTTGCATTGGCAGGTGGATTCTTTACCATTGCACCAGCAGGGAAGTCCATGTTTGTAGGTTTTTTGATGATGGTCATTCCAACCAGTGTGAGGTGATACCTTATTGTAGTTTTGATTTGCATTTCTCTAATAATTAGTGATGTTGAACATCTTTTCATGTGCCTCTTGGCCAGTTGTATGTCTTTTTTTGGAGAAATGTCTATTTAGATCTTCTGTCCATTTTTTTTATTGGGTTGTTTGTTCTTTTGATATTGAGCTGTATGAGCTGATTGGATCATTTCTTTCTTGATCATTAGAATTCTCCACAGACTTAATCTACCTGTCATGTCTAATCTCAGTAATGGTCACTTCATTTTCTCAAATTTGTTGTGTGTTATTTGAGTTAGGTGGTCTGTCTTTATGTTGTATTGAATAAAATCAGACATCTTCAATAGCTATGTATATGTTCCCTAGACAAGACATTGTAGTAAGGATTTTGGGGGAACGTTTCTCAAGTGATATTTTGCTTTCATAATTACCAAATATTTTAAGAAGAAAAGCTTTTAAACAAGCCATGGAAATATTAAAATCCAAACTCGACATTATCAGTACCATCGCCAACATTTGAGGGGCTGTATCAGGCACTAAGGATTTTACTGTAGATTATATAACACTGAATTCAACCGCTTGGACACAACTTGCAACTAATGAATGTTGGGCCCTTTATATAGTGGCAGTTATGATATAGTAGCTCTTCATGATTTAAACTGCCAAGTAAAATGAATGAGTTGTTACCCTGACTTAAATGGAAAAGGTTATGATTGAAACCTTGCAATCTCATTTGTTTATGATTAAAGAGCTTTGAAATAGTCACTTTACTTCAGATGACAATTTCTATCTGTATTCTCTTCTAAGACCTCAAATTCAACATGTCCTAGACCACACTCGTTACCTTCTTCAATCCCACTCTTCATAATGCACCCCAAGACCTATAACTCTGTGTTCCTCCTTTTGTTTAAATGGACCATCATCTTCCCAATCATCATGATTAGAAATCCTCTTGCTTTTTTAACAGTTCCTCTCTGAGCAGTCACCAAGGCTGTCCAATCTACTTCCACAATATTAAATCTGTCCCTTCTCACTTCCTCTGCCGCTACCTATTTCAGTCCCTCATCATCTTTCAACTAAACTATTGCCGTTGCCTACTAACTTGTTTCCTTGTCTAGTCTCTCTCCCTTCCAATCCATCCTTCTCACTGTTGCCAGTTGGCTTCCTAACACAAGTTGAATTATATTTAGTCCCCTCCTCAAATGGCCTCCAACTGCTCACAAAATAAATTCCAAAATCTTTAAGTTGTAGAGCCTAGTAGTTAAGAGCACAGGCCTGTGAATAAAGTAGATTTGGTTTTGAATCTTTTTGGACCATTTCCTTGTTGTTAAACCTGAAGATGTTTACTTAATGTCTCTGAACTTAAATTTCCTCACGAATGAATTGGGACTACGAGTTAGTACCTATCCCATTAGAGTTGATGTGATGGCTGATGAAATCATACTATATGCTTAGTGTAACATAAGAGCTCAGTAAATGTTAGCTTTTATTAATATTGTTGTTAGACCTCTATGATCTTACCTGTCCTACTTCTATAACTTCATCTGCTACTACATTCCTCTGACTATATTGTAATACATAGTGTATACTCTCACCTGTGTTGGTTCATTAACCCGAAATACTCTCCCCTCCACCTTTGCTTCTACTGAAATTCTATCCTTCAAAACTCAGTTCAAATGCGTTTTATTGTGAGACATTTTCTCTTGTCCATGCCCCTTCTCAGTCAAAATTATTTTTTCCCTTTTTCACCAACATAATTTTCCTCGTGCTTCTATTTGGTAATTCTACTTTGCATTTGTTACTTGTTTACATTTCAATGTCCTTTGCTAGATTATGAGCTCCTTCAATTAAAGGACAAAGACCCATTTTTGTGGCATTTAATTTTTCATCTATTACAATGCTTTTATAATGCCACTGTGCTTTGTTATAGAAATGTTGAGTGAATTAAAGAACACATAATGTGCATTAAGGAAAAAAATGAGTATTTAGATTTCCCTGTTCTTTTCCTGTTGGAGCTGTATGCTATCTCATAACATCAGATGTTTAGAAAACCACTATGTGACACCATCAGCCAACCTCCAAGAGGAGTGTATTGCATAATTGCTAGGCATCAAGGTCACACATACAAAAAAAGAGTCTGGTATGGAAGGTCAAGGGGAAAAAATAAAGAATAACAAGGCAAACTTTGTTGCTGTAATAGTAAACAGAAGGAGGTAGGGAGAAAATGTGTGAAATATAGAGAAGGGAGTTGAAAGACAGAGTTTTAAAAAGTCATATTAATTTTAATTATAGCACATCATGAGGACAAAAGAGAAAAAAAAGATAAGAACCTCATTCTGGGCAAAATGGTTTTAAGGCTAAACTAGAGTGACTAACTATCCCACTTTGCCCAGGGCTGGCCTGGCTTTAGTATTGAAAGTCCCACAACCTAGGCAACTGTTAGTTTTGTTCAAACCAGGAGGTTGATCACCTTAGAACATCTATTGTTTTAATATCATAGTTAATATCAACATGAGCCCTTTATTGATTTGTTAGATTTATGTAGTTCTTGATGGAAATGACATTTTATTTCAGCTTTGGTTTACATATTGTTTATTCTTGTCCTTTCAGTTAAGGACCTAATCTTTACAGACCCAGAACCATTGTGCACCTGAAGACTTAGACAATTCCTCTTTCAATGCTAGTGGAAACAATCACTTGCATAGTAATATTTGAAAACTATCTTTGAAATTATAATATTAAATTTATATGCAAAGTTGAGCATAGCATTTAAAAACTATGCAGAAGTCAATTTACCATATTTTTTAACTATTTAACTAAAATATTACTTGAACCCCTATGATAGGTGAAATAGAGAGACATATATGTTCCAGGCCATGAATCTATTAAAGAGCAATTATAAAGTTGTACGCTAAAAGCTCTTCATATAATTTTAAGAGATTCAGTGTGGGAGAAGTTTTTGTAAAACATATAACCAATAAAGAACTTATAGCAGAATACCTAAACATGCTTACAAATAAAAAAATACATTAAAATGAGCAGGGGTCTTGAACAAACATTTCACAAAGGAGGGCATCCCAATTGCTGATAAAAATGAAAAAACACTCAACTTCATTGTCATAGGGAAAATGAAAATTACATAAAGAAAATATAAATCAAATTTATAATGATATCACTACACATCAACAGAATGTCTAAAATGAAAAATATGTACAATATTAAGTATTAGTGAAGATACATGACTCAGCAATTCTGCTTCTCAGTATATTCACAGCAGAAATACAAGCAAATATACACCAAAGGACATACATAAGAATGTTTATAGCAGCATTACTCATAACGACCCCAAACTGGAAACAATCCAAATACCCATCAACAAGAGAGTAGATGAACACATTGTGGCATATTCATAGAATGGAACACTATGCACTAATAAAAATAAATTATACAGCTACATGCAACATAAATGTATCTTGCAAACAAAATGTTGAGTAAAAATACCAATTGCAGAAAGTCACTATGTGATTCCATTAAATAAAATTGAAAACAAGGCAAAACTAACCAAAGTAAGGATTTATTAGTTTTCTTTTGAGGGGAAGGGAAGGTTTGTGATTGGGGGCTTCTAGGAATTTGGCAATGTTCTATTTCTTCACCTGAGTGGTAGCTACTTCCACTTTTAAAGGTATTCACCTTTAAAAGAATTCACAGAACTAGTCATTTACCTATTGTACATTTTTATTTAAATTATTATTTTTCATAAAAAAAGAAAAAAAATAGGACTGGAAAGAAGGCTATTTGGTGAGTAGAGAATCTGAGCAGAGGAATTTGAATGGTCTTAAGGAATACAAACATCAGGATATCATAATCTCCCCAAATAGGGCTTCCGTGTTGGCACAGTGGTTA
Source organism: Balaenoptera musculus (assembly GCF_009873245.2). Taxonomy (NCBI): domain Eukaryota; kingdom Metazoa; phylum Chordata; class Mammalia; order Artiodactyla; family Balaenopteridae; genus Balaenoptera; species Balaenoptera musculus. The sequence goes on along the minus strand of NC_045806.1, from coordinate 61,288,195 downwards.
AGAATCTGCCTGCCAATGCAAGGGACACAGGTTCGAGCCCTGGTCCGGGAAGATCCCACATGCCGTGGAGCAACTAAGCCTGTGTGCCACAACTACTGAGCCTGCACTCTGGAGGACAAGTGCCACAACTACTGAGGCCCGCATGCCTAGAGCCTGTGCTCCGCAACAAGAGAAGCCACCACAATGAGAAGCCCGTGCACCACAATGAAGAGTAGTCCCCGCTCACCGCAACTAGAGAAAGCCCGCACTCAGCAACGAAGACCCAACACAGCCAAAAATAAATAAATAAAAAATTTAAAAACTTATTTAAAAAAATGATATCATAATCTCCCCAAATAAACAACCTAACTCTATGCCTTAAGGAATTGAAAAAAGAAGAACAAACGGAGCCCAAAGTTAGCAGAAGGAAGGAAATAATAAAGAAGAGAGCAGAAATAATGAAATAGAGAACAGAAAAACAGTAGAAAAGCTTAACTTAAACTAAGAGATTTTTCTTTGAAGAGATGAACAACATTGACAAACCCTTAGGTATACTAACCAAGGAAAAAAGAGAGAGGACCCAAATCAATGAAATTAAAAATGAAAAAGAAGACATTAGAACTGATACCACAGAAATCCAAGGGCTCATAAGAGGCTACTATGAACAATTATATGCCAACATACTGTACAATTTAGAAGAAATGGAAAATTCTTTACAACATACAGTCTACCAAGACTGACAAAGGAAGAAATAGAAAGTCAGAATAGACCAATTAATAGTAAGGAGATTGAATCAGTAATCAAAACTCTCTCAATGAAGTAAAGCCCATGACCAGATGGCTTCACTGGTGAATTTTACCAAATATTTAAACAATTAATACCAATACTTCTCAAACTATTCCAGAAAAATCAAAGAGGAGGGAACAATCCAGAACTCACTTTACAAGGCCAGCATTATCCTGATCCCAAAGCCAGAGAAGGACAGAACTAGAAAAGAAAACTACAGACCAATATCCCTGATAAATATAGATGAAAAAGTTCTCAACAAAATCTAGCAGCACATTAAAAGGATCATTCATTATTATCAAGTGGGATTTATCTCTGGGATGTAAGGATGCAAAGATGCAAGGATGGTTCAACATACACAAATCAATCAATGTGATATATCACATTAATAAAATGAAAGTAAAGAATCTTATGATCACCTCAGTAGGTTCAGCAAAACTATGTGACAAAATTCAACATCTGTTCATGATAAAAACACTTAACAAATTACTCATAAAAGGAACGGATCTCAATACAATAAAAGCCATATATAACAAGCCCACAGCTAACATCATACTCAATGGCAAAAGGTTGAAAGCTTTCCCTCTAAGATCAGGAACAATTCAAGGATGCCCACTCTCACCACTCCTATTCAACATAACACTGGAAGTCCTAGCTAGAGCAATCAGACAAGAAAAAGAAATAAAAGGCATAAGAATTGGAAAGGAAGAAGAAAAATTGTTTCTATTTGCAGATGACATGATTTTATATATAGAAAATCCTAAAGACTCAACCAAAAAGCTGTTAGAACTAATCAACAAATTCAATAAAGTTGCAGGATACAAAACTAACATACAAAAATCATTAGTGTTGAGCAGAAGCAAGAAGAACAACAATCCTGCAGCCTGTGGAACAACAATGACATTCACAGAAAGATAGACAAGATGAAAAGGTAGAGGGCTATGTACCAGATGAAGGAACAACATAAAACCCCAGAAAAGCAACTAAATGAAGTGGAGACAGGCAACCTTCCAGAAAAAGAGTACAGAATAATGATAGTGAAGATGATCCAGGACCTCAGAAAAAGAATGGAGACAAAGATCGAGAAGATGCAAAAAATGTTTAACAAAGACCTAGAAGAATTAAAGAACAAACAAACAGAGGTGAACAATACAATAACTAAAACGAAAAATAAACCAGAAGGAATCAATAGCAGAATAACTGAGGCAGAAGAATGGATAAGTGACCTGGAAGACAGAATGGCAGCATTCACTGCTGCAGAACAGAATAAAGAAAAAAGAATGAAAAGAAATGAAGACAACCTAAAAAACCTCTGGGACAACATTAAACGCAACAACATTCTCATCAGACGGGTCCCAGAAGGAGAAGAGAGAGAGAAAGGACCCAAGAAAATATTTGAAGAGATTATAGTCGAAAACTTCCCTAACATGGGAACGGAAATAGCCACCCAAGTCCAGGAAGTGCAGACAGTCCCATACAGTATAAACCCAAGGAGAAACACGCCAAGGCACATAGTAATCAATTGGCAAAAATTAAAGACAAAGAAAAATTATTGAAAGCAGCAAGGAAAAAACGACAAATAACATACAAGGGAACTCCCATAAGGTTAACAGCTGATTTCTCAGCAGAAACTCTACAAGCCAAAAGGGAGTGGCATGACATATTTAAAGTGATGAAAGGGAAGAACCTACAATGAAGATTACTCTACCCGGCAAGGATTTCATTCAGATTCCATGGAGAAATCAAAAGCTTTACAGACAAGCAAAAGATAACACAATTCAGCACCACCAAACCAGCTCTACAACAAATGCTATAGGAACTTCTCTAAGTGGGAAACACAAGAGAAGAAAAGGACCTACAAAACAAACCCAAAACAATGAAGAAAATTGTAATAGGAACATAATATCAATAATTACCTTAAACGTGAATGGATTAAATGCTCCAACCAAAAGACACAGGCTTGCTGAATGGACACAAAAACAAGACCCATATATATGCTGTCTACAAGAGACCCACTTCAGACCTAGGGACACATACAGACTGAAAGTGAGGGGATGGAAAAAGATGTTCCATGCAAATGGAAATCAAAAGAAAGCTGGAGTAGCAACACTCATATCAGATAAAATAGACTTTAAAATAAAGAATGTTACAAGAGCCAAGGAAGGATACTACATAATGATCAAGGGATCAATCCAAGAAGAAGATATAACAATTATAAATATCTAGGCACCCAACATAGGAGCACCTGAATACATAAGGCAACTGCTAACAGCTATAAAAGAGGAAATCAACAGTAACACAGTATTAGTGGGGGACTTTAACACCTCACTTACACCAATGGACAGATTATCCAAACAGAAAATTAATAAGGAAACACAAGCTTTAAATGACACAATAGACCAGATAGATTTAATTGATATTTGTAGAACATTCCATCCCAAAACAGCAGATTACATTTTCTTCTCAAGTGTGCATGGAACATTCTCCAGGATAGGTCACATCTTGGGTCCCAAATCAAGCCTCAGTAAATTTAAGAAAATTGAAATCATATCAAACATCTTTCCTGACCACAATGCTATGAGATTAGAAATCAGTTACAGGGAAAAAAATGTAAAAAACACAAACACATGGAGGCTAAACAATACGTTACTAAATAACCAAGAGATCACTGAAGAAATCAAAGGGAAATCAAAAAATATCTAGAGACAAATGGCAAAGAAAACACGACAATCCAAAACCTATGGGATGCATCAAAAGCAGTTCTAAGAGGGAAGTTTTTAGCAATACAATCCTACCTTAAGAAACAAGAAACATCTCAAATAAACAACCTAACCTTACACCTAAAGCAATTAGAGAAAAAGAACAAAAAAAACCCCAAAGTTAGCAGAAGGAAAGAAATCATAAAGATCAGAGCAGAAATAAATGAAATAGAAACAAAGAAAACAATAGCAAAGATCAATAAAACTAAAAGCTGGTTCTTTGAGAAGATAAATAAAATTTATAAACCATTAGCCAGACTCATCAAGAAAAAGAGGAAGAGGACTCAAATCAATAAAATTGGAAATGAAAAAGGAGAAGTTACAACAGACACCACAGAAATACAAAGCATCCTCAGAGACTACTACAAGCAATTCTCTGCCAATAAAATGGACAACTTGGAAGAACTGGACAAATTCTTAGACAGGTATAACCTTCCAAGACTGAACCAGGAAGAAATAGAAGACATGAACAGACCAATCACAAGCACTGAAATTGAAACTGTGATTAAAAATCTTCCAGCAAACAAAAGTCCAGGACCAGATGGCTTCACAGGTGAATTCTATCAAATATTTAGAGAAGAGCTAACACCTATCCTTCTCAAACTCTTCCAAAAATTTGCAGAGGAAGGAACACTCCCAAACTCATTCTATGAGGCCACCATCACCCTGATACCAAAACCAGACAAAGATACTACAAAAAAAGAAAATTACGGACTATTAAAGAAAAAAAATCATTAGTGTTTCAATACACTAACAATAAATTTTCTGAAAAAGAAATGAAAGAGATTCAATTTACAATAGCATGAAAAACAATAAAATACTTAGGAATAAATTTAACCAAAGAGGTGAAAGATGTCTACTCTCAAAACTACAAGACATTAATGAAAGAAATCCAAGAAGGCATAAATAAATGGAAAAGTATACCAAGTTCAAGGATTAGAAGAATTAATATTGTTAAAATGTCAATACTACCAGAAGCCATCTGTAGATTCAATGCAATCCCTATCAAGTGTCCAGTGGCATTTTTCACAGAAATAGAAAAACTTTCTGAGAATTTATATGGAAACACAAAGGACCCCAGGTAGCCAAAGAAATGCTGAGAAAGAAGACCAAAGCAGGAGGCATCACACTTCTGATTTCAGGCTATCCTATGAAGCTACAGTAAATAAAATGGTATGGTAATGGCATAAAAACTAGACATATAGACCAATGGAACAGAACCGAGGACCCAAAACCTGAAGCCATGAAACTCCTAGAAGAAATCATAGGAAAAAATTCTCCTTGACGTGAGTCCATCCATGTTGCTGCAAATGGCATTATTTCATTCATTTTTATGGTTGAGTAATATTCCATTGTACATATGTACCATATCTTCGTTATCCATTCCTCTGTCGATGGACATTTAGGTTGCTTCCATGTCTTGGCTATTGTAAATAGTGCTGCAATGAACGCTGGGGTGCATGTATCTTTTCAAATTATGATTTTCTCCAGATATATGCCTGGAGTGGGATTGCTGGATCATATGGCAGTTGTATTTTTTAGTTTTTTAAGGAACCTCCATAGTATTCTGCATAGTGGTTGTACCAGTTTACATTCTTACCAACAGTGTAAGAGGGAAGGAAACGACTTTAAAACTTTAGTTTTCCCCTTTAAATATGCAGGCTTCTTAGAATTTGCTTCTATAAATCACTGCATTTTGTGATGGCTTCACACGCACAAGATTTGACTGTGTATTGACTTAGAATTTGTCAATTGACAGCATTGACTTAGAATTTGAAAAAGGAAGAGCTATCTTTCATTTCTTAGCCAGTTGAATCTGTTTCTCTATGTATTGCTCAGAAACATTACATGATATATACTTGACAATGGAAGTATTGATAATTAGAACAATTTTTTCTTTTTAAGTCATTATAGCAAATGGAATCTGTGTTGAAAGTTCAACTGATTGGAACTGAGACCTTGGAAGGGGCGTAGGGAAACAGAAATAAGATTAAGGTAGGGCCAGTTAAAGAAATAGTATGAGTGTCATTTTGAATAATTTGAATTTAGTAGTGAGCAATATTGTGAGCTACTGATCAGGAAAATAAGGTTTAAAAAGTAAGATTAATCCATCAGTAACGTACAGGAACCATTAAATGGAGGGAAGTAATCATGGAAGGAATTTTTGAGACTAAGAAACTGTTTCTGAACCAAACTTGGATTTGCTTATCAGACATCAGCAAAGCCAATGTACTAACCCCAGGCTGTGGTGAAGGAAAGTACAGCATTTATTGCAAGGTGCCCAGTGTAGGGCCAAGCAAGGAAAATGGGCAGCTCATGCTCAGAAGACCCAAACTCCCCAATGGCTTTCAGGGAAGGGTTTTTAAAGACAGTGTGAGGGAGAGGGTTATGGGGTGCATGATCAGCTCATGTACATCCTTCTGATTGTTTGGTGGTGAGGTAACAGGGTGGTGTTTTGGGAGTTAACATCATCAACCTTCCAGTTCTATCCAGTCTGGGGTCTATGTGCTTGTGGTCAGCATGCAGTTAAGTTCTTCCACCTGGTGGGGGTTTTAGTATCTGCAAAACAATTGAAGATTATGGCTCAGGATATTATCTACAGCCCTTGAGGAGGAACTAAAGGTCCTTGACTGTGTTTTATGGCTAAACTATTATTATTTTGTCTTGCTTGACTCTTCTCCCTTGTTTCTGCATTTTCTCACTTCTCTGATTAAATTTGCTCCTCGGAACTTGAGGAAAGCCTAGGAGGCTAAAGCTTTTCTACAAACAAGAGGCAGGGGACACAGGGTGGGGGCTGGTGTTGGGAGCGGGCTCTGTCCCTGGGAATGCCCTGAAGAGTCCTGTTCAGTTTCAAAACCATTGATATACCCTAACCCGAAATTAGAGGCATCATGCAGGAAGAACTGGCGTAATTTCATGATTTACTACACTGAGATGAGTAAGGTTGGGAATTGGGGAATGGGGGATAGTTTTTTCTCTTATTAAAATTTCCCCAGCCTCTAAATAGGACATCATGTTATCTTAAAACTTCTCATTAATATATACTTCATTATCTAGAGTTGCCATGCATATTAATAGGCATAAAAATTATTGGTATTAGGTTCTAATGGAAAGCAACAATGAATCTACTGGGTATAATTAATGTACCAGACTACAAATGACCTAAGGGACTAGTGAAATGCATTCAGTACCTTAGTTTGAATTCCACAAACTGCTGAAAGTCTGATTCCTCTTCCCAGTTCCCTTTGGCTTCATTGACCTTTACTATTATTTCCTTAATGAATTTCCTGAATTTGACTCACCATTTACCTCAAAATAGATTTGTAAATTAGAGCACTTGGGTGCAAGTTCTCCAGCAGCTGTGTTTGGACAAGTCAGCTCATCTATGAGCTCAAATTCTTCTTCGTTGTTGTGACGGTAAAATAAACTCAGGTGGACATATTCTGTAAATATGTCCATTTAGTATTTTTTATTTTTAATTGTAGCAGCAGAAGCTCAGAATTTTATTATTTTTAAATAATCATAGATATATTAGTTGTTTAATTTTTGTTATGGTAGCAGAAGATAATAATATTATTATTTTTAAATAATCATGGACAAGGCAAAAATTCAGATTCCTCAGATAAGTTAAGACTTGGTAAGTTCTCTGTAATGATTTATGATACTTTCTTAAACCATGTATTTGGTGTCACAAGTGATGAGACATTAGGATAATGATTTGAAAGTTCTCTTTTGATATGATCTTTCAAAATTTCTAAGAAAATCTCATTATGCTTGCCCTCCCTGCACCATTTTTATGAGTATGCCTCATGTCCACTGGGAATGCAGTTGAAGTTTAGATGACTTTACAGTGTGCTTTGTATCCTGTTTAAATGCTAAATTTAACATGTCTTTTATTGGTTATGGGCTCAGTTGATAATTTTTCACTTTGATCTTACTAATAATCTGTCTCCAGAATCACACTATAGAATGACTTATATTTTAGGAACTCTCCATAATATGAGAATACTTCCTTATTTTACATTATATTTCTTATTTTTAAAACAGAAAACAATATTAGAAAACTTAAAAAAAATTTGACTAATCAAAAAATTGACCAACTAGCCGTTTCCACTTTTCAATTTTTCTCTACATGAATATACTACATCTACTATTTTTTATGTTTAGCCTTTCCCTTTAGCATTATATTGCAAGCATTTTAACATGTCATTGACATGCTGTCAACTCTTTCCTCTGTGATTTCATCTGCTACTTCAAACCAGAGAATTGTAATCTCTGGATTCATCTTAGTTTCAACCAAATAAAATGTTGCCTCCAGTCCCTGTTCTCTTATCCTTTCCATGACCTTTGCTTTAAACGTCATTTGTTGTAGATAGACCTCAAGGCAGATCTTACTTTTAAGCCTGGAGCCCTTATTTATCTCCTACCTATAAAAGGATCAGAAGAGGGGCAATGGTATTTTAATTTGTGAGGATTCATGAGTAAAGGTTAAAGAAATTGTGCCTATTTAGCTTTGAAACTGAATTAGCTTACTGGTATGGGTGAGAAGATTGAGGAATTTTAAATAAAAGACTTCAAGTAGATGAAAGGAGAGATAGTATTGAGCAACTGTTCTCCATTACTGTTAAGAGTAAAAGGAAATGTACATACGAGGGCAAGAAGGATTTAGCTCTGGAAATATAGAATTGAGACCCAGCTATAAGAATTATTATATTGAGTGCTATTATGAAGACAGACAGAAAAAAGAATTAACTTGATTTGCCTTGATTGCAGAGTTACAGACTACATAATAATGATTTTTAAAAATTGTATAGCATTTTGCAATTTACAAAACAATTCCCCATAATTATATCATTTGATCCTCACAGCAACCTTGTAAAGTATGCGTTACATCCACTGAAGGATGAGAAAATTGGGTTTAAATTCCTGAATTTCAAAGAAGTTATCAAGTAGTACAACTTGATCTTTTATTAACAGCTTTATTGAGATATAATTCATATACCATCTAATTCCCCTTTATCAGGAATATAATTCAATAGCTTTTAGTTTATTCATAGAGTTGTGCAACCATCACCACAATCAATTTTAGAACATTTTATCATCCCAGAAAAAAAAACCCATACCCGTTAGAAGCCACTCCAGCACTTACCCCTAAACCCCATAGTCTTAGGCAACCACTAGTCTACATTCTGTCTCTGTAGATGTGCTTATTCTGGGAATGTCATATAAATAGAGCCATACAATATGTGGTGTTTTGAATTTTTTCAATTAGCATAATGTTTTCAAGGTCTATCCATGTTGTAACATATCAATACTTCATTCCTTTGTATGGTCAAATAATATTCCATTGTGTGATTATATCACACTTTGTTTATCCAGTCACTAGTTGATGAACAGTTGAGTTGTTTTCAGTTTTTGGCTATTATGAGTAATGCTGCTATGAACATTCATCTATATGTTTTTGTGCGGACATATGTATTCACTTACAACTTGATCTTGAACCTCAGTTTTTCATCATAGGCAAAGTTTAAAGATGGCCCCCAAGATTCTTGCCCCCTTGTGTACATGCCCTGTATAACCCCTTCCTGTTGAGTGTGGGAAGAATTGGTGAATATGATGGGCTATCACTCTCTTGATTTGGTTATGTTATATGGCAAAGGTGAAGGAATTTGCAGATGTAGTTAAGGTCCCTAATCAGTTGACTTTAAGTTAATTAAAAGGGAGATTATTCAGACTGGGCCTCACATAATCAGGCAAGCCCTTTAAAAGGGGATTCAGGCCTTTCCTGAAAGAAAGAGTCAAAGTAAAATGGTGGTCAAATGGTACAAATTTCCAGTTATAAGATAAATAAGTCCTGGGGATGTAATATACACCATGGTGACTATAGTTAACTATACTGTGTTGGATATTTATTTGGAAGTTACTAAGAGAGTAGATCTTTTTTTTTCTTTTCTGAAACATTTATATTAACATATTTCCATACATATTTCCATACAAATACAAAATAAGATTTTTAGAAATTTCATGTAATGTCTGAAACATTTATATTAACATATTTCCATACAAATAACCCAATGAAAGTTTAGTATTAGTTGTTTTGTTTGTTTTTTTATACTGCAGGTTCTTATTAGGCATCAATTTTATACACATCAGTGTATACATGTCAATCCCAATCGCCCAATTCAGCACACCACCATCCCCACCCCACCGCAGTTTTCCCCACTTGGTGTCCATATGTCCATTCTCTACATCTGTGTCTCAACTTCTGCCCTGCAAACTGGCTCATCTGTACCATTTTTCTAGGTTCCACATACATGCATTAATATACGATATTTGTTTTTCTCTTTCTGACTTACTTCACTCTGTATGACAGTCTCTAGACTCATCCATGTCTCTACAGATGACCCAATTTCATTCCTTTTTACGGCTGAGTAATATTCCATTGTATATATGTACCACTTCTTTTTTATCCATTCGTCTGTCGATGGGCATTTAGGTTGCTTCCATGACCTGGCTATTGTAAATAGTGCTGCAATGAACATTCGGGTGCATGTGTCTTTTTGAATTACGGTTTTCTCTGGGTATATGCCCAGTAGTGGGATTGCCGGGTCATATGCTAATTCTATTTTTAGTTTTTTAAGGAACCTCCATATTGTTCTCCATAGTGGCTGTATCAATTTACATTCCCATCAACAGTGCAAGAGGGTTCCCTTTTCTCCACAGCCTCTCCAGCATTTGTTGTTTGTAGATTTTCTGATGATGCCCATTCTAACAGGAGTGAGGTGATACCTCATTGTAGTTTTGATTTGCATTTCTCTAATAATTAGTGATGTTGAGCATCTTTTCATGTGCTTCGTGGCCGTCTGTATGTCTTCTTTGGAGAAATGTCTATTTAGGTCTTCTGCCCATTTTTGGATTGGGGTGTTTGTTTCTTTAATATTGAGCTGAATGAGCTGTTTACATATTTTGGAGATTAATCCTTTCTCCATTGATTCGTTTGCAAATATTTTCTCCCATTCTGAGGGTTGTCTTTTCGTCTTGTTTATGGTTTCCTTTGCTGTGCAAAAGCTTTGAAGTTTCATTAGGTCCCATTTGTTTATTTTTGTTTTTATTTCCATTACTCTAGGAGGTGGATCAAAAAAGATCTTCCTGTGATTTATGTCAAAGAGTGTTCTTCCTATGTTTTCCTCTAAGAGTTTTATAGTGTCCAGTCTTATATTTAGGTCTCGAATCCATTTTGAGTTTATTTTTGTGTATGGTGTTAGGGAGTATTCTAATTTCATTCTTTTACGTGTAGCTGTCCAGTTTTCCCAGCACCACTTATTGAAGAGACTGTCTTTTCTCCATTGTATATCTTTGCCTCCTTTGTCATAGATTAGTTGACCATAGGTGCGTGGGTTAATCTCTGGGCTTTCTATCTTGTTCCATTGATCTGTTTCTGTTTTTGTGCCAGTACCATATTGTCTTGATTACTGTAGCTTTGTAGTATAGTCTGAAGTCAGGAAGTCTGATTCCTCCAGCTCCATTTTTTTCCCTCAAGACTGCTTTGGCTATTCGGGGTCTTTTGTGTCTCCATACAAATTTTAAGATGATTTGTTCTAGCTCCGTAAAAAATGCCATTGGTAATTTGATAGGGATTGCATTGAATCTGTAGATTGCTTTGGGTAGTATACTCATTTTCACAATGTTGATTCTTCCAATCCAAGAACATGGTATATCTCTCCATCTGTTTGTATCATCTTTCATTTCTTTCATCAGTGTCTTATAGTTTTCTGCATACAGGTCTTTTGTCTCCCTAGGTAGGTTTATTCCTAGGTATTTTATTCTTTTTGTTGCAATGGTAAATGGGAGTGTTTCCATAATTTCTCTTTCAGATTTTTCATCATTAGTGTATAGGAATGCAAGAGATTTCTGTGCATTAATTTTGTATCCTGCAACTTTACCATATTCATTAATTAGCTCTAGCAGTTTTCTGGTGGCAGTTTTAGGATTCTCTATGTATAGTATCATGTCATCCGCAAACAGTGACAGTTTTACTTCTTCTTTTCCAATTTGTATTCCTTTTATTTCTTTTTCTTCTCTGATTGCTGTGGCTAGGACTTCCAAAACTATGTTGAATAATAGTGGTGAGAGTGGACATCCTTGTCTCATTCCTGATCTTAGAGGAAATGCTTTCAGTTTTTCACCATTAAGAATGATGTTTGCTGTGGGTTTGTCATATATGGCCTTTGTTATATTGAGGTAGGTTCCCTCTATGCCCACTTTCTGGAGAGTTTTTATCATAAATGGGTGTTGAATTTTGTCAAAAGCTTTTTCTGCATCTATTGAGATGATCATATGGTTTTTATTCTTCAATGTGTTAATATGGTGTATCACACTGATTGATTTGCGTATATTGAAGAATCCTTGCATCCCTGGGATAAATCCCACTTGATCGTGCTGTATGATCCTTTTAATGTGTTGTTGGATTCTGTTTGCTAGTATTTTGTTGAGGATTTTTGTATCTATATTCATCAGTGATATTGGTCTGTAATTTTCATTTTTTGTAGTGTCTGTGTCTGGTTTTGGTATCAGGGTGATGGTGGCCTCATAGAATGAGTTTGGGAGTGTTCCTTCCTCTGCAATTTTTTGGAAGAGTTTGAGAAGGATAGGTGTTAGCTCTTCTCTAAATGTTTGATAGAATTCACCTGTGAAGCCATCTGGTCCTGGACTTTTGTTTGTTGGAAGATTTTTAATAACAGTTTCAATTTCATTACTTGTGATTGGTCTGTTCATATTTTCTGTTTCTTCCTGGTTCAGTCTTGGAAGGTTATACCTTTCTAAAAATGTGTCCATTTCTTCCAGGTTGTCCATTTTATTGGCATAAAGTTGCTTGTAGTAGTCTCTTAGGATGCTTTGTATTTCTGCAGTGTCTGTTGTAACTTCTCCTTTTTCATTTCTGATTTTATTGATTTGAGTCCTCTCCCTCTTTTTCTTGATGAGTCTGGCTAATGGCTTATCAATTTTGTTTATCTTCTCAAAGAACCAACTTTTAGTTTTATTGATCTTTGCTATTGTTTTCTTTGTTTCTATTTCATTTATTTCTGCTCTGATATTTATGATTTCTTTCCTTCTGCTAACTTTGGGTTTTGTCTGTTCTTCTTTCTCTAGTTTCTTTAGGTGTAAAGTTAGATTGTTTACTTGAGATTTTTCTTGTTTCTTTAGGTAGGCTTGTATAGCTATAAACTTCCCTCTTAGAACTGCTTTCGCTGCATCCCATAGGTTTTGGATCGTCGTGTTTTCATTGTCATTTGTCTCTAGGTATTTTTTTATTTCCTCTTTGATTTCTTCAGTGATCTCTTGGTTGTTTAGTAACGTATTGTTTAGCCTCCATGTGTTTGTCTTTTTTACGTTTTTTTCCCTGTAATTCATTTCTAATCTCATAGTGTTGTGGTCAGAAAAGAAGCTTGATATGATTTCAATTTTCTTAAATTTATGGAGGCTTGATTTGTGACCCAAGATGTGATCTATCCTGGAGAATGTTCCGTGCGCACTTGAGAAGAACGTGTAATCTGCTGTTTTTGGATGCAATGTCCTATATATATCAATTAAATATATCTGGTCTATTGTGTCATTTAAAGCTTCTGTTTCCTTATTTATTTTCATTTTGGATGATCTGTCCATTGGTGTAAGTGAGGTGTTAAACTCCCCAACTATGATTGTGTTACTGTCAATTTCCTCTTTTATAGCTGTTAGCAGTTGCCTTATGTATTGAGGTGCTCGTATGTTGGGTGCATATATATTTATAATTGTTATATTTTCTTCTTGGATTGATCCCTTGATCATTATGTAGTGTCCTTCCTTGTCTCTTGTAACATTCTTTATTTTAAAGTCTATTTTATCTGATATGAGTATAGCTACTCCAGCTTTCTTTTGATTTCCATTTGCATGGAATATCTTTTTCCATCCCCTCACTTTCAGTCTGTATGTGTCCCTAGGTCTAATGTGGGTCTCTTGTAGACAGCATATATATGGGTCTTGTTTTTGTATCCATTCAGCCAGTCTATATCTTTTGGTTGGGGCATTTAATCCATTCACGTTTAAGGTAATTATCGATATGTATGTTCCTATGACCATTTTCTTAATTGTTTTGGGTTTGTTTTTGTAGGTCCTTTTCTTCTCTTGTGTTTCCCACTTAGAGAAGTTCCTTTAGCATTTGTTGTAGAGCTGGTTTGGTGGTGCTGAATTGTGTTATCTTTTGCTTGTCTGTAAAGCTTTTGATTTCTCCATCAAATCTAAATGAGATCCTTGCCGGGTAGAGTAATCTTGGTTGTAGGTTCCTCCCTTTCATCACTTTAAGTATATCATGCCACTCCCTTCTGGCTTGCAGAGTTTCTGCTGAGAAATCAGCTGTTAACCTTATGGGAGTTCCCTTGTATGTTATTGGTCATTTTTCCCTTCCTGCTTTCAATAATTTTTCTTTGTCTTTAATTTTTGCCACATTGATTACTATGTGTCTCGGCGTGTTTCTCCTTGGGTTTATCCTGTATGGGACTCTCTGCGCTTCCTGGACTTGGGTGGCTATTTCCTTTCCCATGTTAGGGAAGTTTTCGACTATAATCTCTTCAAATATTTTCTCTGGTCCTTTCTCTCTCTCTTCACCTTCTGGGACCCCTATAATGCGAATGTTGTTGCGTTTAATGTTGTCCCAGAGGTCTCTTAGGCTGTCTTCATTTCTTTTCATTCTTTTTTCTTTAGTCTGTTCCATAGCAGTGAATTCCACCATTCTGTCTTCCAGGTCACTTATCCATTCTTCTGCCTCAGTTATTCTGCTATTGATTCCTTCTAGTGTAGTTTTCATTTCAGTTATTGTATTGGTCATCTCTGTTTTTTGTTCTTTAATTCTTCTAGGTCTTTGTTAATCATTTCTTGCATCTTCTCAATCTTTGCCTCCATTCTTATTCCGAGGTCCTGGATCATCTTCACTATCATTATTCTGAATTCTTTTTCTGGAAGGTTGCCTATCTCCACTTCATTTAGTTGTTTTTCCTGAATTTTTTCTTGTTCCTTCATCTGGTACATAGTCCTCTGCTTTTTCATCTTGTCTATCTTTCTGTAACTGTGGTTTTTGGTCCACAGGCTGCAGGATTGTAGTTTTTCTTGCTACTGCTGGCTGCCCTCTGGTGGTTGAGGCTATCTAGGAGGGTTGATGGGAGGCCCTGCCTTTTTTTTTTTTTAACATGTTTATTGGAGTACAGTTGCTTTACAATGGTGTGTTAGTTTCTGTTTTATAACAAAGTGAATCAGTTATACATACACATATATCCCCATATCTCTTCCCTCTTGCGTCTCCCTCCCTCCCACCCTCCCTATCCCACCCCTGTAGGTGGTCACAAAGCACTGAACTGATCTCCCTGTGCTATGCAGCTGCTTCCCACTAGCTATCTATTTTACATTTGGTAGTGTATATATGTCCATGCCACTCTCTCACTTTGTCCCAGCTTACCCTTCCCCCTCCCCATATCCTAAAGTCCATTCTCTAGTAGGTCTGTGTCTTTATTCCCGTCTTGCCCCTAGGTTCTTCATGACCTTTTATTTTTTCCTTAGATTCCATATATATGTGTTAGCATACGGTATTTGTTTTTCTCTTTCTGACTTACTTCACTCTGTATGACAGACTCTATGTCCATCCACCTCACTACAAATAACTCAATTTCGTTTCTTTTTATAGCTGAGTAACATTCCATTGTATATATGTGCCACATCTTCTTTATCCATTCGTCTGTTGATGGACACTTAGGTTGCTTCCATGTCCTGAGTATTGTAAATAGAGCTGCAATGAACACTGTGGTACATGACTCTTTTTGAATTATGGTTTTCTCAGGGTATATGCCCAGTAGTGGGATTGCTGGGTCGTATGGTAGTTCTATTTTTAGTTTTTAAGGGAGCCTCCATACTGTTCACCATAGTGGCTGTATCAATTTACATTCCCACCAACAGTGCAAGAGGGTTCCCTTTTCTCCACACCCTCTCCAGCATTTATTGTTTGTAGTTTTTTTGATAATGGCCACTCTGACCAGTGTGAGATGATATCTCACTGTAGTTTTGATTTGCATTTCTCTAATGATTAATGATGTTGAGCATTCTTTCATGTGTTTGTTGGCAGTCGCTGATGTACATAGATGCAAAAATCCTCAACAAAATACTGGCAAACAGAATCCAACAGCACATTAAAAGGATCATACACCATAATCAAGTGGGTTTTACCCCAGGAATACAAGGATTCTTCAGTGTACACAAATCAATCAATGTGATACACCGTATTAACAAATTGAAGTAGAAAAACCATATGATCATCTCAATAGATGCAGAGAAAGCTTTTGACAAAATTCAACACCCATTTATGATAAAAACCCTCCAGAAAGTAGGCATAGAGGGAACTTACATCAACATAATAAAGGCCATATATGACAAACCCACAGCCAACATCGTCCTCAATGGTGAAAAACTGAAACCATTTCCACTAAGATCAGGAACAAGACAAGGTTGCCCACTCTCACCACTATTATTCAACATAGTTTTGGAAGTGTTAGCCACAGCAATCAGAGGAGAAAAAGAAATAAAAGGAATCCAAATTGGAAAAGAAGAAGTAAAGCTGTCACTGTCTGCAGATGACATGATACTATTCATAGAGAATCCTAAAGATGCTAGCAGAAAACTACTAGAGCTAATCTATGAATTTGGTAAAGTAGCAGGATACAAAATTAATGCACAGAAATCTCTTGCATTCCTATACACTAATGAATAATCTGAAAGTGAAATTAAGAAAACACTCCCATTTCCCATTGCAACAAAAAGAATGAAATATCTAGGAATAAACCTACCTAGGGAGACAAAAGACCTGTATGCGGAAAATTATAAGACACTGATGTAAGAAATTAAAGATGATACAAATAGATGGAGAGATATACCATGTTCTTGGATTGGAAGAATCAACATTGTGAAAATGACTCTACTACCCAAAGCAATCTACAGATTCAATGCAATCTCTATCAAACTACCACTGGCATTTTTCACAGAACTAGAACAAAAAAATCTCACAATTTGTATGGAAACACAAAAGACCCCGAATAGCCAAAGCAATGTTGAGAAAGAAAAACGGAGCTGGAGGAATCAGGCTCCCTGACTTCAGACTATACTACAAAGCTACAGTAATCAAGACAGTATGGTACTGGCAGAAAAACAGAAATATAGATCAATGGAACAGGATAGAAAGCCCAGAGATAAACCCACGCACATATGGTCACGTTATCTTTGATAAAGGAGGCCAGAAGATAGAGTGGAGAAAAGGGAGTAGATCTTAAAAGTTCTCATCACAAGGAAAAAAATTAGTAACTATGTGGGGTGATGGATGCTAACTAAACTTAGTGTGGTAATCATTTTCAATATTTATATATATCAAATCATTTTGTTGTACACCTAAAACTAATACAATGTTATACACCAATTTAATCTCAATTAAAAATAAGCAAAAGAGATTCTCTTGCTGGCCCTGAAGAAGCAACCATGTTCATTTCCTATCAAGGGGGTCACCTGGAAAGAACCTGAGGATGCTTCTAGAAGCTGAGAGCAGCTCCCAGCCAACATCCAGCAAGAAAACAATGAATTCAGTCCGACAACTACAAGGAAGTGAGTTTTGCCGACAACCAGGGAGCTGGGAAGCGGTATCCCATACCTCAGGTGAGATTGCAGACCTGACTGACACCTTGATTTTATCTTGGTAACGCTCTGACCAGAAGATGCAGCTGATTTGTAGCAAGATTCCTGACCCACAGAAATTGTGAAATAGTAAATGTATGTTGTTTTAAGCTGCCAAGTTTGTGCTAATTTGTTGTGTAACAACAGGAAGTGAATACAATGTCATAGAGACCCTTTTTTTATCATACCATCCAGTACTGCCTCCATGTACCTGTGTTCACTTCCTTCTCCATGATTATTAATACTGTGTCATAATTATTGCAGTTGCCTAGATAATAATAGATCTTTTTAAAAATCCGATTTTGCTAGAAAGCCTCACTCAAAATAAGGAAAGTAATGATTTTCTGCTTAGCAAGAAATCACATAATCATGGGTTTTTATAGCCAGAGGAATCTTAAAGATGTTACATCAATAGTCTGAATAGAATCTTCATCAGGCTCAGCCTAAAGATTGATGTCATACTCAAGCCTATTAACCCCTTTGTAACCTGCCTCATTAAAATAATTTCCCAGATAACCCTCTCTGATTTTTCTATTCTCATTTTCTCACTCCACTCTGCTGGCCTTTGGATCATCTTGTTGAAATCACCACTCTCTTTTAAGGGACAGTTTAAGGTGAAAACTGAAGTGAGCTCTGAAAGATTAAAAACATCATGCTGCATACAGCTTCATCATGGACCTACATGGCACACAGATAAGAAGACATGTTTTCACAGTTCACTGGCTCCTTCACATCAGAGTAAAACCATGGAGCTATGAAACAGCAAGTTAATTAGATTTTCAAGGAGCTTGAAATCATGGTATATCTAGCAACATTTCTAAGGGATCCACTTGATTACTTTCTGAGCAGTGGTATGCATAGTTCTCAGAAAGAGAATGATTCTTATTGTGCCATCTGCATGGAGTCCCACAGTCACAGGAAAATTTCCACAAGATCATTCTTTGCCAAGAAAAGCTTGGTTGCTGCTATAGAACACACAGGATTGCCCACAGTATTAGGGAGTGAAAACAGCTTTGGTATGCTCCTTAAACTCTATGGGCCTTGTTGAGAAATACATGAGGAGGCATTACAGTTTAGGTTGACAGCACAGACTTTAGGGTCAGGGCTTAGGTTTAAGTTCTGGCTCTGCTGCTTAACAGGTAAGTACCCTTGGGCAAGTATAGATATAATTACTGCATAAACAAAGTGCTGTCATGTGATCTGTGTCTGCAACAGCTATTTATAGCGGCTTTTATGTGTGCTCCTCTGTCTCTCTAACTTACTTCCAACACTTATGTGTCAAGTTGCTGCAGGCCAATTTGGCCTGTTGCTTCAGTTCTCCCCCAGTACACAACTCTCATTATGCTTCATGTTCTATTTCTGGGTGCACTGGAAATTTTCTTTGGCTTATTTGGCTCATGTTTGACTCATTTTGGCTCATCATAGAGTAACTACTTTGTTATTCCAACGTTATTCACATTTCTTAATCAGAGGAGTTGACTTACAATGAGACTACTTTGGTAAAAATGCTTTGATTCCTGTCAAAGACCTCACAACTGTTGTTCCATGCCAATAATGCCTGTAGGTGATTCTAATGAAACTTCTCAAAACTCCTGAGAAATCATCTGTAGGGTCAGATGTTTCAGAATTCTGAGATGTTGCCTGATTTAAAATCTTATAATTCTATATGGCCGGTAGAGACTTTAAATTAAATCTTGTATTTGAGTGCGGGTAACACCTTTAGTGTAAAGAACAGTGGAATAGCAGCCAGAACACCATGGTTCTAGTTCTGACTCTGTCACCACATGGCCCTGGTCTTCTTTATCTTCTAGGAACAAGGAACACACCCAAAACGCTGTGATTAAGATCCAGCAAGATAATGTGTGTGTTTCCAAAAGTATAAAAATTTAAGATATTATTTTGTCACATTATATCTGATAGTCTCTCACAAAATATATATTGTATAGGTTCCTACATTAAAAAAAAATTTTTTTGTCTGCACTGCGCAGCATTTGGGATCTTAATTCCCCGACCAGGAATTGAACCCGTGCCCCCTGAAGTGGAAGCATGGAGCCCTAACCACTGGACCGCCAGGGAACGCCCAGGTTCCTACATTAAAAAAAAATTAGAGCATTACTGGACAATACTTTACCTGGGTAGAAAGATTCAGTGGCAGTACTCAGCCCTAATAGAAATCATTGGTAGAGTCTAGGGTTTCTCTAGTGTAAAGTGTTGATAACACAGAATAGATGCTGAGTAAATATTTACTGATGATGATATAGGTAGGCATTAATGAAAGAGGCCATTATTGATTTGTCAACTAGACAATAATAAGCCAGAAGCATCCAATCAATCACTAAAAGTTCTGTCAATCCTATCTCCATAATATCTCTGGAATTGATCTATTTCGATTGCTACTGCCAGGTTCAGGCCTTTATTTTATGACTATGGCATTAAATTCATGACTCCAATCTGAACTCCCTCCAGTCCAACCTTACTACTTAAGCCAGAGTGGTTTAATGAACATACAGATCTGATCATGTTACTTTCCTGATTAAAACCATTCACTAGGTACAGAATCAAGCATTAACTTCTTAAAATGAAATACAAGCCCCTTCACCATCAGGCCTCTGCTCACCCAGGCTCATCTCTTCTCTGCCATACACTCCCTAGACTCCTGAACCTGGAAGTGTTTTCTTTCGACTTCTTGCTGTTAAAAATGCCATTTCCTTCACATGGAATTCCCTTCAACTGGAAACTTTATTCTTCTGTAAATAATTCCTTTCAAGCATCCTCTTACCCTGGAAACCTGGGGTGTAATATGAATCCTGAAACAAAGTAAAGCTAACTGCATGGGCCATGCATATCCTTGTCTTCATCAGACTTATCATTAGTCCATGGTGCATCTACATAAGGAGTTAATAATTATTTGCCTGTCTTGTGTTAAAGTTTGAGAACGCAGCAATGAATAGAAATTGCAAACGCATTACTGTCGCCAGGGCTTCAGGTTACATTTACACTTGGAAATGTAGTTTCCTAGATAACTGTAAACATATTTCAACATTATTTTGTTGGATGATAGTGGTGACAAAAGAATATAAACCTGTCTTTAAACATGGACTTCTCTGCATACATTTTCATTTTACCGTCCTTCAGCGAATCTAGCTGTTTTGCAATAATTAGATGCTGCAGAAACCAAAGGGAAGAGGTAGAGAGGCAAATTAGCAGAGTAAAGGGTGTGTGTGTGTGTGTGTTTAAAACTCTTCCAAGAGCAAAAGACCAAAGGAAAACTCCTCCAAAGTTTGTGCGAAAAAGAACAATCAGCCAAATGCAAGCACTTACAACACAGCAAGTGACTCTCACAGGCAGTGAATCTCACAGATGAAGCTTCCTTCCCGGGGAAATCAATATCTGTAGTTTAATCTGCCCTAAGCATTAGTACACAGGAGAGTGATAAGAATATTCACAGGGAAAATGGAGAGAGTGGATTTTGGCACTGAGTTGGAGGCGGCAGGAGAAGAGTGAAATGACTGACAAGATAGGGTTGCCAGATTTAGCAAATGGAATATTTGGGACATAATTATACTAAGAAATGATTCATTGTTTATCTGAAATTCAAATTTAACTGCGCATCCTGTGTTTTACCTGACAAATCTAGGAAAAGAGAGAAAGACAATGTTACTCCGTTATTCCCTGCTGTGTAAAAAAGACACTCAAAGACCGGCCCTAGAAGAAAAAAAGCGGTTGCGTTAAAGCATCCGAATCTTCAGAGAGAAGCTGTTTCCGCTCTCCTCCAGGGAGGGAGGGGGGTGAGGAGGATTAAGGTAGCGAGTTCGGACCGCCAGCGTCCCACAATCCTCTGCTCTCGGTTCCTCTTCCCTCGCTCAAGATGGCGCTGCTCGCGATACCTTCCTGGCGCTGGGCAGCTGCGGCGGCTGCTTTCGAAAAGCGTTGTTGGCACGCCGTGATACCGATCCGGCCTCTAGTCTCTATCTGGAGCCCAGGTCCGCAATGGAGGTCACGTCAGCTCGGCGGCTCGGGAACTGCTGGAATCTCCCAGGTGAGATGCCGTTCACTTGGAAGTGTAGCGTGAAGGACAAGGGGACCTATAGGGAAAAGGTTGCCCTTGTGTCTTCAGGGCAGAGCCAGTACAAAGAAGAAAGGTTGTCAGGGCTAACTTGGAGCAGCAGTAAGTGAAGGAAGTTAGGGTTGGAAATTTGAGGAAGGGGTGAAGAAAATCTTTGGGGTACAGTAAATGGGAACGGGACGGAAGGTTCCAGGCAGAGGGCACCTGGATCGCTGGTGACTCTCGCAGGATTTACAGTTTTTTCTCTTAGTTTAAGAGGCAGAGTAGACACCATTCCCATACTGCTTACTTTTCTAAATGCAAGGAGAACTGGGCTACTTTCCAAAGTTAGTAATGGAATTTGGGACCAGTTTGCCAATGGTTAAGATTTTACTCAGTCAGAAGTAGCAATTTGGAGGGCATTGGAAGATAACAAGCTGCCTGTTAACAAGCGGCAAATTGAGTTAGCACCAGTTAGCTTCCTTGCTGACAGGGCTCCTTGATAGGCCCAAACCGTAATTATCTATGTCTCCAAAACATAGACCGCCCTAAATTCATACGTAAATACGATTATCCTTTGATCTGAAAAACAGTATTCTTTTGTGTACACAGGTCACTTTGGAAGCCATAAGGCTACTTATCTTTAATGAATGTAGCTATGGCTACAGTGCATCTTAATATTTGTGTTCATTATTATCTCTCACTTAAGAATAGTGTTTTATTGTTATTTGTATTCGTACTTCAGTATATCTTTTTATTGCCTATAATTGACAGAAAGCTTAATTGGCACCCCTTGTTCATCTGTATCGCTAAAGTGTTGTCAGCTTCATATGAGAAACAGCCTTTCAAGTTTTGATTCTTTGTCAACAGATGTTTAATGTCTGCTGTGTACATAGTGCTATGCTAGGTAATGGAGTACCAAAAGAAACACAGTAATATCTTCAAGCTGGACAATTTAGTTAATGAGATCGGATCTATGCATTACAAGAATAACTAAAAAACAACGTAGTAGATTAAATATCAAATGAGTAGTATGAATAATAAGGGCTGTAGGCATCCAGAGGAAATAGTGATAATTAAGAACTAGATTATAGAGAGGATCTCATGCTGGCAATAGAACTGGGGAGAACATTCCAAGCAGGGAGTATGACACTAGACATGTGGAATGCTGAAGGAATTATATCGATATGTTCATTCAGTAATTATTGAACATCTTTATATCAGTGAACAGTACAAAATATACACCCTGTCCTTAAAGGGTTTAAAATCTAGTAGGGGAAATAGATAAGTAAACAGGCAATTAATACAGTAGTGCAATGATGGGGAAGGTACAAAGTACTGGAGGAATATACATGAGAGGCATCAAGACTAATCTTAAGGTGGAGAAAATTGCCTTGAGTAACTGATATCTAAACCAAGACCTGAAAAATTAGAAGTTAGCTAAAGAGGGAATAGCATGTACAAAGGCCCACAGGTAAGAGAGAGCATGAAACTTCTGTAGAACTGCTTATAGTTTAGACTAGTGAGGATTTCATGATAGGAGATGGCAGATTAGGGTAGAGAAGCAAATCCAGATCCTTTTATTAAGGTTTTTTAAAAGCACTTTGTAGTTGAAATTTGTAACATGTGATCTCTTGGGAACCAGTCTTGTTCTCTAGTCCTCTAATAAGCCAGATGAAGTTAAAATAAAATTTGAAAGAAATCCAAAAAAGAGGGGATGTATGTATATGTATAGCTGATTCACTTTTCTACTGCTGTACAATAGAAACTAAAACAACATTGTAAAGCAACTATACTCCAGTAAAAATTAATTTAAAAAAAGATAAAATTTGTAGGACTTTCAGGCTCGAAGAATGAGGGGGAAGGAGACGTCATTAGGAGATTCAGAGGAGGTGATGACAGTAACAAGTTAGCTTTCTCTCTTTACATGAACACTATCCCCACAATTTCCTTCACTCTCTCCTGTATATCCTGCCATTTCTTTGGTTACCATTTCTGAAGTATGAAAAACAAGGAAAAGATGTTACCTTTGTTTTCTACTTCTTAAAGACATGCAACTCTTGCCTCTGTTTTAAAAATGTTGATTTAACAGGGAGATGAAGGAATGATTATAAGGCTTTTAAAGTAGAACCTGCTACAACCTGAGGCAAATTTTCAGATTAATTAGTCACTTGTGGTTAAGATTACAAAATAAATATTGAATGCATACTTTTAGGACAATCATTAGTATTTATAGCATATTTTAGAGCTGAAAGGAGCCTTAGTGCAGTGTTATGAAATCACGTTAGTGGGTTGGATCAGCACTTTGTTTTAGATGAAATTTAGTAGAATAGGAAAGAAAATATCAAGGCTTTATATGTATTAAGGGAAGTATTGTTTTACGAATACATATATATACATTACCATGTGTATGTGGTTACTGGAATGCATTGTGAAATGTGTTTTTCACACAGGATTTTGCCCTAGAGCTATGCTGTACAATGTGGTAGTCACTAGCTTCCTGTGACTGTTTAAATTTACATTAAATTAAAAATTTAATTCCTCAGTTGCATTAGTCACATTTTAAGGGCTGAATAGCCATATAGATGTGGAACATTTCCATCATTGCAGAAATTTCTATTGAACACTACTACTTTAGAAAAGATCAGGGACTTCCCCGGTGGCACAGTGGTTAAGAATCCACCTGCCAATGCCGGGACACGGATTCCATCCCTGGTCCGGGAAGACCCCACATGCCACGGAGCAACTAAGCTCGTGCGCCACAACTACTGAGCCTGCACTCTAGAGCCCGCGAGCCACAACTACTGAAGCCTGCATGCCACAACTACTGAAGCCCGCCCGCCTAGAGCCCATGCTCCGCAACAAGAGAAGCCACCGCAGTGAGAAGCTCGCGCACTGCAACGAAGAGTAGACCCTGCTCGCCGCAACTAGAGAAAGCCCACGCGCAGCAACAAAGACCCAAAGCAGCCAAAAATTAAAAAATAATAATAATAAATTAAAAAAAAATAAAGTACTCCACAAAGTATTTTTTTTTAAAAAAAGTAAAGATCGTATCCAGCCCTTCTAATTTTGCAGATGAGGAGACTAAGTTCTAGTATAGATAAATGACAGCCATTAAGGCCATTCATTTGTTTATTGCCTTCTGTGTGTTAGATATTTATATAAGGGTAATTAAGACTGTGACAGACCCTAATCACATAGTGAATGTTTGTTGAATTCTAAAGATACTTATCTAATAATTACTAGACCACTATTCATAGAGGGAAACACCTAAAACAGTTTTTTCTTAAAATGGGAAGATTTCATATAAGACATAAATTGTAATGATTATTATATAGTTGCCTCTCTACTACACTAATTAATATTGAAAGGACTTATGAATTTTGAATGATAGAATTTTGGATTTGTTTCATTAATATTGATACGGTAGAAACTGAGGCATCATATACTTAATCCATAGTGCCTTTTTTATCTATGTTTAACAAGTCCTTGACTCTTGATCCTGACACTGATCATATATTTTCTTCATTTTTTTAAATTAATTTTTATTGGAGTATAGTTGATTTACAATGTTGTGTTAGTTTCTGCTGTACAGCAAAGTGAGTCAGTTATACATATACATATACATATATCCACTCTTTTTAGATTCTATTCCCATATAGGTCATTACAGAGTATTGAGTAGAGTTCCCTGTGCTATACAGTAGGTTCTTATTAGTTATCTATTTTATATATAGTAGTGTATATTGTTAATCCCAACCTCCTAATTGATCCTTTCCCCCCCTTTCCCCTTTGGTAACCATAAGTTTGTTTTCTATGTCTGTGGGTCTATTTCTGTTTTGTAAATAGGTTCATTTGTACCATTTTTTTAGATTCCACATATAAGCAATATCATATGATATTTGTCTTTCAACGTCTGACTTACTTCACTCAGTATGACAATCTCTAGGTCCATCCATGTTGCTGCAAATGGCATTATTTTGTTCTTTTCTTTGGCTGAGTAATATTCCATTGTGTATATGTACCACATCCTCTTTATCCATTCCTCCGTTGATGGACATTTAGGTTGCTTCCATGTCCTGGCTATTGTAAATAGTGCCACAATGAACATTGGGGTGCATGTATCCTTTTGAATTATGGTTTTCTCTGGATATATTCCCAGGAGTGGGATTGCTGGATCATATGGTAATTCTATTTTTAGTTTTTTAAGGAACCTCCATACTGTTCTCCATAGTGGCTATACCAACTTACATTCCCACCAACAGTGTAGGAGGGTTTCCATTTCTCTACACCCTCTCCAGCATTTCTTGTTTGCAGATTTTTTGATGATGGCCATTCTGACTGGTGTGAGGTGATGCTGTGTAGTTTTGATTTACATTTCTCTAATAATTAGTGATGTTGAGCATCTTTTCATGTGCCTCTTGGCCATCTGTATGTCTTCTTTGGAGAAATGTCTATTTAGATCTTCTGCCCATTTTTTGATTGGGTTGTTAGGTTTTTTGATATTGAGCTGTATGAGCTGTTTGTATATTTTGGAGATTAATCCCTTGCCATTCACATTGTTGGCAAATATTTTCTCCCATTTTCTCGGTTGTCTTTTCGTCTTGTTTATGGTTTCCTTTGCTGTGCAAAAGCTTTTGTGTTTAATTAGGTCCCATTTGTTTATTTTTGTTTTTATTTTCATTACTCTCGGAGGTGGATCACAAAAGATCTTGCTGCAATTTATGTCAGAAAGTGTTCTGCCTATGTTTTCCTCTAAGAGTTTTATAGTATCTGGTCTTACATTTAGGTCTTTAATCCATTTTGAGTTTATTATTATTAATTTGAGTTTATTAAGAAAAATAGTTTTTCCTTAAACTGGGAGGATTTCATATGATAAGACCTAAATTGTAATGATTATTATACAATTGCCTCTCTACCTCACTAATTAATATTAAAAGGACTTAATGAATTTTGAATGATAGAATTTTGGATTTATTTCATCAATATTTATATGGTAGAAACTGAGGCATCATATACTTGTTCCATAGTGTCTTTTTATCTATGTTTAACGAGTCCTCGACTCTTGATTGTGACACTGATCATATACTTTTTTCATTTGGTTTTTTTTTAAACATCTTTATTGAGATTAATTCACATATCATACAGTCACCCACTTAAAGTGTGGATTTAGTATATTCAGTGGATTTTAGTATATTCAGTGGTATATACCACCATCACCATAGTCAATTTTACATTTCCATTACCTCAAAAAGAAACCTGCTACCCTTTTGGCTATCACCCTCCTTCCCCCTGCCGCACCAGGCCTATGCAACCACTAATCTATGTTCAGTCTCTATAGATTTGTCCATTCTGGACATTTCACATAAATGGAATCATATAATATTTGGTCTTGAGACTGGCTTCTTTCACTTAGCATTATGTTTTCAGGGTTCATGCATGTTATGGCATGCATTAAATACCTCATTCCTTTTTATGGCTGAATAATATTCGATGATATGGATGTAAAAGATTATGCGTTCATCAGTTGATAGACATTCAGGTTGTTTCCATCTTTTGGCTATTATGAATAATGCTGCTATAAACATTCATGTACAAGTTTTATATGGACATAAGTTATCATTTCTCTTGGGTGTATACCTAAGAGTAGAATTGTTGTGTCATATGGTAATTCTGTTTAGTTCTTTAAGGAACTGCCAGACTGGTTTTCCAAGTGACTACAACATTTTACATTAGTATTAGAAGTGTACAGGGTTCCAGTTTCTCCATATCCTAGCTAATTGTTGTTATCTGACGTTTTTTAGTCTAGCCATCTTGGTGGGTGTGAAGTCATGTATCCTTGTGGTTTTTTTTTTTTTTTTTTTTTTTTTTAAAGGAGTTCCTTTTATTTATTTTTATTTATTTATTTATTTATTTTTGGCTGTGTTGGGTCTTCATTTCTGTGCAAGGGCTTTCTCTAGTTGCGGCAAGCGGGGGCCACTCTTCATCGCGGTGCGTGGGCCTCTCACTGTCGCGGCCTCTCTTGTGGAGCACAAGCTCCAGACGCGCAGGCTCAGTAGTTGTGGCTCACAGGCCCAGTTGCTGTGCAGCATGTGGGATCTTCCCAGACCAGGGCTCGAACCCGTGTCCCCTGCATCGGCAGGCAGATTCTCAACCACTGCGCCACCAGGGAAGCCCTATCCTTGTGGTTTTAATTTGTATTTCCTTGATGACTAAAGATGTTGAGCATCTATCCATGTGCTTATTGCCCATTTGTATATATTCTTTGGAGAAATGTCAGTTCAGGTCCTTTGCCCAATTTTTAATTGGATTATTGGTCTTTTTATTATTGAGATATGAGTCTTTATTCTAGATTCAATTCCCTTATCAGATATATGATTTGCAAATATTTTCTCCCATTCTGTGGGTTGTCTTTTTCTTTCTTGATAGTGTCCTTTGAAGCACAAAAGTTTTTCATTTTGTTGAAGTCAAATTTATTTATTTTTTTTCTTTTGTTGGTCATACTTTTGGTGTTGTAGCTAAAAATCCATTGCCGTATCTAAGGTCATGAATATTTACCCTTATGTTTTCTTCTAAGAATTTTATAACTTAATTCTAGTGAGATATAGAAACATTACTTTTGCATAGTTCTAGTTCCTTACCCTGCTTTGTTGTTTTACTTTTATAGATATTACATCTATAAATGTTAAAATCCTAACAATACATTGTCATAATTATGACTTTATATAATTTTATGACTTTTAAAGAAGCTGAGAGAAGAAAGGAGGGTAAGTAAATATTTATGGCTTTTTTTATATTAACCTTCATATTTATCATTTCTGGTTCTCTTCATTTGTGCTCTTGTGTTTGAGTTACCATCTGGAGTCATTTCCTTATCCCAATATAGCTGTGCTCCCACCCATCTCCTTTGTGCTGTTATTGGCAAGTATAATGCATCTCTATATGTTATAGGCTTAATCATACATTATATAAATATTATTTTATACAATTGCTTTTGAAATTAGTACAAAGAAGAAAGTAGAAAAGTATGCATTTATACAGTCTTTTATAATAACACAATTACCTTTTCCTGTGCTCTTGTTTTTTTGTGTGTGTGGATTTGAATTACAGTCTGAGGTCACTTGCTTTCAGGCTAAAGAACTTACATTAGTATTTCTTGTAAGGTAGTTCGGCTAGTAACAGATTCTTTCAATTTTTGTTTGTCTGGGAATGTCTTTATTTTGCCTTTATTTTTGAACAACAGCTTTCCTGGATATAGGATTCTTCCTTGGCAGTTTTTTCTTTGAGCCCTTTGAATACGGTATCCTACTGCTTTACAGCCTATACTTGTTTCTGCTAAGGAGTTAGCTGTTAGTTTTATTGGGGTTCTCTTATTAGTGAGGAGTCTTTTTTCTCTCGTTACTTTCAAGATTTTCCCCTTGTTTTCGGCTTTCAGTATTTTTACTATAATGTGTCTGTGGATCTCTTTGCATTTCCTATTTGGAATTTGTTGAGCTTCCTGGATGTGTAAATTTTTGTTCTTTTTAATAAGCTTTGGAGGCTTTCAGCCATTATTTCATTGAGTAGTTTTTCTTCCCCTTTATCTCTCTCCTTTCTTTCTGGTACAGTCATTATACATATATTGGTGCACTTAATAATGTCCTACATTTCTCTGAGAATCTGTTTATTTTTTTTCACTCTTTTTAAATCTCTGTTCTTCATACTGCATGATTTCTATTGCTCATCTTCGAGTTCATTAATTCTTTGTTCTCTCAGTTCACATCTACTGTTGAGCACCTCTACTTAATTTTTCATTTCAGTTATTGTAATTTTCAACTCTAGGATTTCCACTTGGTTCTTTGTTTATAATTCCTATACATATCAATACATTCCTATTGATACTATACCTGTGATGTGACATTGTCATCACACCTTCCTTTATTTATTATTTTTCTCTTGAATTTTTGAATTTTATTTTTTTATACAGCAGGTTCTTATTAGTCATCCATTTTATACACATCAGTGTATACATGTCAATCCCAATTTCCCAGTTCATCGCACCACCACCCCCACCAGCCGCTGCTTTCCCACCTTGGTGTCCATACGTTTGTTCTCTACATCTGTGTCTCAATTTCTGCCCTGCAGACTGGTTCATCTGTACCATTTTTCTAGGTTCCACATATATGCGTTAATATGCGATATTTGTTTTTCTTTTTCTGACTTACTTCACTCTGTGTGAGAGTCTCTAGATTCATCCATGTCTCTACAAATGACCCAATTTCATTCCTTTTTATGGCTGAGTAATATTCCATTGTATATATGTACCACATCTTCTTTATCCATTCCTCTGTTGATGGGCACTTAGGTTGCTTCCATGACCTGGCCGTTGTAAATAGTGCTGCAATGTACATTGGGGTGCATGTGTCTTTTTGAATTATGGTTTTCTCTGGGTATATGCCCAGTAGTGGGATTGCTGGGTCATATGGTAATTCTATTTTTAGATTTTTAAGGAACCTCCATACTGTTCATCATAGTGGCTGTATCAATTTACATTCCCAACAACAGTGCAAGAGGGTTCCCTTTTCTCCACAGCCTCTCCAGCGTTTGTTGTTTGTAGGTTTTCTGATGATGCCCATTCTAACTGGTGTGAGGTGATACCTCATTGTAGTTTAGATTTGCATTTCTCTAATAATTAGTGATGTTGAGCAGCTTTTCATGTGCTTCTTGGCCATCTGTATGTTCTCTTTGGAGAAATGTCTATTTAGGTCTTCTGCCCATTTATTGATTGGGTTGGTTGTTTTTTTAACATTGAGCTGCATGAGCTGTTTATATATTTTGGAGATTGATCCTTTGTCCAATGATTTGTTTGCAAATATTTTTTTCCCATTCTGAGGGTTGTCTTTTCGTCTTGTTTGTAGTTTCCTTTGCTTTGCAAAAACTTTTAAGTTTCATTAGGCCCCATTTGTTTATTTTTGTTTTTATGTCCATTACTCTAGGAGGTGGATCAAAAAAGATCTTGCTGTGATTTATGTCAAAGAGTGTTCTTCCTATGCTTTCCTCTGAGAGTTTTATAGTGTCCAGTCTTACATTTAGGTCTCTAATCCATTTTGAGTTTATTTTTCTGTGTGGTGTTAGGGAGTGTTCTAATTTCATTCTTTTACATGTAGCTGTCCAGTTTTCCCAGCACCACTTATTGAAGAGACTGTCTTTTCTCCATTGTATATCCTTGCCTCCTTTGTCATAGATTAGTTGACCATAGGTGCGTGGGTTTATCTCTGGGCTTTCTATCGTGTTCCACTGATCTATATTTCTGGTTTTGTGCCAGTACCATACTGTCTTGATTACTGTAGCTTTGTAGTATAGTCTGAAGTCAGGGAGTCTGATTCCTCCCGCTCCGTTTTTTTCCCTCAAGACTGCTTTGGCTATTCGGGGTCTTTTGTGTCTCCATACAAATTTTAAGATTGTTTTTTCTAGTTCTGTAAAAATGCCATTGGAAATTTGATAGGGATTGCATTGAATCTGTAGATTGCTTTGGATAGTATAGTCATTTTCACGGTATTGATTCTTCCAATCCAAGAACATGGTATATCTCTCCATCTGTTGGTATCATCTTTAATTTCTTTCAACAGTGTCTTATAGTTTTCTGCATACAGGTCTTTTGTCTCCTTAGGTAGGTTTATTCCTAGGTACTTCATTCTTTTTGTTGCAGTGGTAAATGGGAATGTTTCCTTAATTTCTCTTTCAGATTTTTCATCATTAGTGTATAGGAATGCAAGAGATTTCTGTGCATTCATTTTGTATCCTGCAACTTTACCAAATTCATTGATTAGCTCTAGTAGTTTTCTGGTGGCGTCTTTAGGATTCTCTATGTATAGTATCATGTCATCTGCAGATAGGGACAGGTTTACTTCTTCTTTTCCAATTTGTATTCCTTTTATTTTTTTTTCTTCTCTGATTGCCATGGCTAGGACTTTCAATCCTGTGTTGAATAATAGTGGCGAGAGTGGACATCCTTGTCTCGTTCCTGATCTTAGAGGAAATGCTTTCAGATTTTCACCATTGAGAATGATGTTTGCTGTGGGTTTGTCATATATGGCCTGTATTATGTTGAGGTAGGTTCCCTTTATGCCCACTTTTTGGAGAGTTTTTATCATAAATGGGTGTTGAATTTTGTCAAAAGCTTTTTCTGCATCTATTGAGATGATCATATGGTTTTTATTCTTCAATTTGTTAATATGGTGTATCACATTGATTGATTTGCGTATACTGAAGAATCCTTGCGTCCCTGGGATAAATCCCACTTGATCATGGTGTATGATCCTTTTAATGTGTTATTGGATTCTGTTTGCTACTATTTTGTTGAGGATTTTTGCATCTATGTTCATCTGTGATATTGGTCTGTAATTTTCATTTTTTGTGGTATCTTTGGTTTTGTTATCAGGGTGATGGTGGCCTCATAGAATGAGTTTGGGAGTGTTCCTTCCTCTGCAATTTTTTGGAAGAGTTTGAGAAGGATGGGTGTTAGCTCTTCTCTAAATGTTTGATAGAATTCACCCGTGAAGCCATCTGGTCCTGGACTTTTGTTTGTTGGAAGATTTTTAATAACAGTTTCAATTTCATTGCTTGTGATTGGTCTGTTCATATTTTCTGTTTCTTCCTGGTTCAGTCTTGGAAGGTTATACCTTTCTAAGAATGTGTCCATTTCTTCCAGGTTGTCCATTTTATTGGCATAGAGTTGCTTGTAGTAGTCTCTTAGGATGCTTTGTATTTCTGCGGTGTCTGTTGTAACTTCTCCTTTTTCATTTCTAATTTTATTGATTTGAGTCCTCTCCCTCTTTTTCTTGATGAGTCTGGCTAATGGTTTATCAATTTTGTTTATCTTCTCAAAGAACCAGCGTTTAGTTTTATTGATTTCTTCAGTGATCTCTTGGTTCTTTAGTAATGTTTAGCCTCCATGTGTTTGTGTTTTTTACTTTTTTTTCCCCTGTAATTGATTTCTAATCTCATAGCGTTGTGGTCAGAAAAGATGCTTGATATGATTTCAGTTTTCTTAAATTTACGGAGGCTTGATTTGTGACCCAAGGTGTGATCTATCCTGGAGAATGTTCCGTGCACACTTGAGAAGAAAGTGTAGTCTTCTGTTTTGGGATGGAATGTCCTATAAATATCAATTAAATTTATCTGGTCTATTGTATCATTTAAAGCTTGTGTTTCCTTATTAATTTTCTGTTTGGATGATCTGTCCATTGGTGTAAGTGAGGTGTTTAAGTCGCCCACTATTATTGTGTTACTGTCAATTTCCTCTTTTATAGCTGTTAGCAGTTGCCTTATATATTGAGGTGCTCCTATGTTGGGTGCATATATATTTATAATTGTTATATCTTCTTCTTGGATTGATCCCTTGATCATTATGTAGTGTCCTTCCTTGTCTCTTGTAACATTCTTTATTTTAAAGTCTCTTTTATCTGATATGAGTATTGCTACTCCAGCTTTCTTTTGATTTCCATTTGCCTGGAATATCTTTTTCCATCCCCTCACTTTCAGTCTGTATGTGTCCCTAGGTCTGAAGTGGGTCTCTTGTAGACAGCATATAGATGGGTCTTGTTTTTGTATCCATTCAACAAGCCTGTGTGTTTTGATTGGAGCATTTAATCCATTCACGTTTAAGGTAATTATTGATACGTATGTTCCTATTACAGTTTTCTTAACTGTTTTGGGTTTGTTTCTGTAGGTCCTTTTCTTCTCCTGTGTTTCCCACTTAGAGAAGTTCCTTTAGCATTTGTTGTAGAGCTGGTTTCGTGGTGCTGAATTCTCTTAGCTTTTGCTTGTCTGTAAAGCTTTTGATTTCTCCATGGAATCTGAATGAGATCCTTTCCTGGTAGAGTAATCTTGGTTGTCCGTTATTCCCTTTCATCACTTTAAGTATATCATGCCACTCCCTTCTGGCTTGTAGAGTTTCTGCAGAGAAATCAGCTGTTAACCTTATGGGAGTTCCCTTGTATGTTATTGGTCATTTTTCCCTTCCTGCTTTCAGTAATTTTTCTTTGTTTTTAATTTTTGCCAATTAATTACTATATGTCTCAGTGTGTTTCTCTTTGGGTTTATCCTCTATGGGACTCTCTGCGCTTCCTGGGCTTGGGTGTCTATTTCCTTTCCCATGTTAGGGAAGTTTTCGACTATAATCTCTTCAAATATTTTCTCGGGTCTTTTCTCTCTCTCTTCTCCTTCTGGGACCCATATAATGCGAATGTTGTTGCATTTAATATTGTCCCAGAGGTCTCTTAGGCTGTCTTCATTTCTTTTCATTCTTTTTTCTTTAGTCTGTTCCACAGCAGTGAATTCCACCATTCTGTCTTCCAGGTCACTTATCTGTTCTTTTGCCTCAGTTATTCTGCTATTGATTCCTTATAGTGCATTTTTCATTTCAGTTATTGTGTTGTTCAGTTCTGCTTGTTTGTTCTTTAATTCTTCTAGATCTTTGTTAAACATTTCTTGTATCTTCTCGATCTTTGCCTCCATTCTTTTCCGAGGTGCTGGATCATCTTCACTATCATTATTCTGGATTCTTTTTCTGGAAGGTTGCCTATCTCCACTTCATTTAGTTGTTTTTCTGGGGTTTTATCTTGTTCCTTCATCTGGTACATAGCCGTCTGCCTTTTCATCTTGTCTGTCTTTCTGTGAATGTGGTTTTTGTTCCACAGGCTGCAGGATTGTAGTTCTTCTTGCTTCTACTGTCTGCCTTCTGGTGGATGAGGCTATCTATGAGGCTTGTGCAAGTTTCCTGATGGGAGGGAGTGGTGGTGGGTAGAGCTGGCTGTTGCTTTGGTGGGCAGAGCTCAGTAAAACTTTAATCCACTTGTCTGCTGATGGGTGGGGCTGGGTTCCCTCCCTGTTGGTTGTTTGGCCTGAGGCGACCCAACACTGGAGCCCACCCCGGGCTCTTTGGTGGGGCCAATGGCAGACTCTGGGAGGGCTCACGCCAAGGAGGACTTCCCAGAACTTCTGCTGCCAGTGTCCTTGTCCTCACAGTGAGCCACAGCCATCCCCGCCTCTGCAGGAAACCCTCCAACACTAGCAGGTAGGTCGGGTTCAGTCTCCTGTGGGGTCACTGCTCCTCCCCCTGGGTCCCGATGCACACACTACTTTGTGTGTGCCCTCCAAGAGTGGAGTCTGTTTCCCCCAGTCCTGTCAAAGTCCTGCAATCAAATCCTGCTAGCCTTCGAAGTCTTATTCTCTAGGAATTCCTCCTCCCGTTGCTGGACCCCCAGGTTGGGAAGCCTGACGTGGGGCTCAGAACCTTCACTCCAGTGGGGGGACTTCTGTCATATAAGTGTTTTCCAGTTTGTGAGTCACCCACCCAGCAGTTATGGGATTTGTTTTTATTGTGATTGCACCCCTTCTACTGTCTCATTGTGGCTTCTCCTTTGTCTTTGGATGTGGGGTGTCCTTTTTGGTGAGTTCCAGTGTCTTCCTGTTGATGATTGTTCAGCGGTTAGTTGTGATTCTGGTGTTCTTGCAAGAGGGAGTGAGAGCACGTCCTTCTTCTCTGCCATCTTGAACCAATCTTCCTTTATTTCTTTAACAGGGTTTGCTTTAGTCTTTGAACATATTTATAATGACAGGTTTGAAGGTATTTTCTCTTCAGTCTGACATCTGGTCAAAACCGTAGGCAGTTTCTTTTGCCTGCTTTTTTCCTCAGTGTATAGGTTGTAGTTTCATGTTTCTTTGTGTGTCTTGCAATTTTTTTGAAACTGGACATTTTAGATAATGTAGTAACTCTTGGTACTGGTCCCCTCCCTCCCAGGGCTTATTAGTGTTATTTACTTGTTTGTTTGTTTATTTAGGAACTGGCTGGATTTTAGTGCTGTCTCTCTCCACCCTTCCCTTGCTCCCCACTTCACAGTGTTAGTGCCTCTGATGTTGCCTCTTAAGCAGCATAGCCTTGCATATGTCCAGTCACCCTGAGAGGGCAGTGGCTTTGCTGAGGCTCTCTCTGTCTCTTTTCCAATTATGCTCCAATTGTTGCTGGGAGATCAACACTGTTTTTTCCAACAGTGCCCTGGGGCAGAAATTGTTTCACCGACTAAAGCCATCAGATTGGGGTTCCTTTGAAGTGCAGGTTGTTGAGGTCAGTGTTTGAGGTTTTTTCCGACCCTAGGCAGTCTTCTCCTGTACATTTCCCTCCTTGGTTTTCTGGTTCTCTGGGGCAAACCAGCTGACCTACAGTTCAGCCTCTATGTCCAGTGATTCCACTAGTCTCCTCCTACTTGCCTTTCACCTCAACCTCTACTATATTTGAGAGTAGCCTTGGGCTTGAACTAATCCACGTCTAGTTGTATGAAGTCACTTCCTCTGGGAAGAGATTAGGAGCTATCTGCTTCAGGACCTTCTCTCTCCAGGCAAAATCTCCCAGCCACAGCTCTGGAGCTGGGCGTGGGGGGCAGTGGTGGCTTCTCTCTGAGTGATATCCCCACTTTAGGAGTTGAGCACTAGATGGAGTAGGGGGAGCAGTAGCCTCAGGTCTTTTTGCCTTGCCTCTCTTGGTATGCAACTACTCTCTTATGAGTCAGGGCCAGGGTGACTGGGGCTTCAATATTCTCAGTGGCATCACACCCAAGGTAGAGCCTCTGTCCCTCTAGTGGGGGTGTGTGGAAGAAGGGAGACCCTACCTCTTGGCCATGTTAGCCCAGAACTTAGCTTCAGCAACAGGTTGTTGGGGTGAAGGATGAGAAATGCTGATGTCCTGCCTTTCCCAGGAAGATAGTCTTTTGACTATAATCTCAGGGGGCAGAGGGAGCACTGTGCTCCTGGCTGCACCAATCTCAAGTGGAGTTTCCATATGGCTGAACTGGGAGTGGGGAGGCAGGGAGTGTGTCCTGGTTCAAACACCACAGACTCTTGCCGTTCTTACTGAGCTCTAATAGATTTTCTTGAGTAAATGATATTTCATTTGCTATATGCCTCCAGGACCATTTCTAGGGACTTTAAATGGTAATACTTTATAAATTTCACCAGTTTTGTTGGGGAGTGAGTCTAAGGAGCTCCTTATGTTGTCATGTTAGAAGTGGAACTCTTTTCATTTGTTTTTGACAGGTTCATGTTCTTTGGCATATCGCATGCAGCAAAGCAGTCTGTCCTTTCTCTTTGGTTTGTAGGAGATATTACCAGTGAGGTACTTACCTTGTATGTTCCATTTAGTAGTTCTTTTGGACAGGTACTGTTTTGTTTTCATTTGTTGGCTCTGACATCATGGACAAAGGATGGGAACTTTAATTTCTTCCAGTAGTGTGTAAGTTCCCTCTTCCTGCCCTCCCACTGGTGACTAGCTGCTGATAATTAACAAAGTAGATAAAAGTTAAGAGACTTCTGGCCTTCATAATAACTGAAGTGGGAATATAATAACACTAGGGAAATAATCCTCCTACTCTGCTTTTTAGAGATCCTAAAGTTTTAAGATTTAAGTTTCATAACATAAGATGCATGTCAAGAAATTACAGTGAATACTGAGAAGACACAAAATGTAATAAGAAAGTGAAAAACAGAACTTAACAGGAAAAAATTAAGGATGTTTTCAAGTGGATTATTTTGCATGGAACTGAAGAGGGTGAGAGGTGATTCAGTTACATTTAAAGTATCTGAAGGATAATTAATTTTTAAAAAATTAAAAGCTGTCCTTCTAATAGTTCAGTGATACCTGAACATACCTGGAATATTAGTTTATAATACAGAAATATAGACTTCAGTTGAAGGAAGAGGGATTTCATGTGCATATTAGAAGAAATTTCTTAAATTAATAATCCTTTTATTGGGATAACAAAGCAACTTTTTAAATGACGTTCTAAGAGGCAGAAGAAATAACCATTAATCGTAACTTAAGTAGATATCTTCTTAAAGATAGAACTGACTTAAATTTATATTCTTCAGGATCACAGCTCACTTTATTTTTTTAACATTTTATTTATTTATGTATGTATTTATTTATTTTGGCTGTGCCAGGTCTTATTTGCAGTGTGTGGGATCTTCATTGCGGTGTGTGAACTCTTAGTTGCGGCATGCGAACTCTTTAGTTGTGGCATGCATGCGGGATCTAGTTCCCCGACCAGGGATCGAACCTGGGCCCCCTTCATTGGGAGCGTGGAGTCTTACCCACTGGACCACCAGGCAAGTTCCCACAGCTCACTTTAAAGAGGATAATCTAGCAGAGAGAATATTGGTAAACCAACAATCAGAAGAGTTGGATTCTAGTTTTGGCTTTTGTGTTAGAAGACACTAGAACAAATCATTAGGCAATAATTTGCTATCATTAGAAGAATATAAGCTATTAGGAAGCAGTCAGCTTGGTTTTGAGAAGAGTAAGACATACCAAACCAATTCAGTTCCTCATATAAGAGAGTGACAGTGTACTCAGAAGTACAGTTGATCTTGATTTCATTAAGGCTCAATTCCTGTCCCCTGTATCATTCTCTCTCAACAAGCCAAGAAGGAATGATATTGCATATATTAAGGAGTCTTGAGGTAGTAGTAAGTATAGCTTACTGGAGAAAATACAGACAATTTGAAGGATTTTGATTTCTAAATATTGAAGAGAATAAACAACTGGTGTACAAAGGACATAACATGGTGCAGTGGAATGAACGTTGGACCAGGACACCTGACCACTTGAGCTCTGTTTCTACTCTAATTATCTTGGACAGATCACTTGTTCCTTTGGACCTCAGTTTCTGTAAAATAAGATTCAGCTACTTGATCTTTAAGGTTTCTTCCACTTCTGTAGTTTCCTGACTTTGATCTGTTGGGACTAGCCCTTTGAATATATACTATTGGGTTGGCCAAAAAGTTTGTTTGGGATTTTCCAGATGTTTCAAAAATGCTGAACGAACTTTTTGGCCAACCCAATACCTCTAGTTTGAGAGCCTAGTTTATTACTGGTAGTAGTTTGCCAGGAGCAACATAGGCTACATTTCAGTTCACATGAATTTTAAAAAAAATATTTATTTATTTATTTGGCTATACCAGGTCCCAGTTGCGACATGCGGGATCTTCAGTTGCAGCATGCAGGATCTTTAGTTGTAGCATGCAGGCTCCTAGCTGCAGCATGCAGGATCCAGTTTGCTGACCAGGGATCGAACCCGGGCCCCCTGCATTGGGAACGCAGAGTCTCAACCACTGGACCACCAGGGAAGTCCCCACATGACTTTTTAATGGAGCAAATTTGTATTGTTGTCTCTTCTCATACTACTTATTGACCTTAGTGTAGGAGTAGAAGAACTGAGATTGATGGTGAGTTTAGTATTTGCTAGTGTTGGGGAGATGGAATTAGAGTGGAGGAAATGTAAGCTAGGTTCTAAAATCATCTAGGAAGGTAGAAAAGATTCTAAGGAGGTGGTGGAGAGTAGCAGCATTACTATAAAATTTTTTATAAATTAAAGATGAAGCTTACATGGGCTATAAATGATAAGGAATGGAAATAAAAAGGTCTTAGAAACTTCTTACATCTAAAGGTCTTCTGCCACTTGCAGAAGTGGCACTGGGGATTGAGAAGAGGAATTCAGAGGACCCCTCATTCAGAAATGGTTGAATAAATAACATTCTCTAAACCATTGACATATTGATTTGAATTGGTTATTAAGATTAATAGGAGGGGGAGAAAAGTTCATAATAGTGGTTCTAAACTTTCATTTAGAACAGTAGGCCCTTTGAGAATCTGATAAAAGCTATGAACTTTCCCCCTAGAAAAATGCACATACACATATGCTTCATTTTGCATGCAATATCAGGGGTATCAATCCCTGATAAATATTGCAGGCTGGTGGGTTTCTAATGTAGTTTCTAAGTAGCCAGTGGCAGAGTAAAGGACCCTTGTCACTGGGCAGTGGGGGTAGAAATGGAATGGAAACCTGTTTTGCTCATATCAAACTTTTTATTAAATGCAAAATGCAGTAATACATCAATATTCAATGTTGTGATCTTAAAGTTGTTGGTTTTTCAAAGGAGTGTGTACTTTCCATGTTGTAAAATATACAATAGAGGTGAAATTGCCTGTTCTGTATGTGATTCTTATAGTTTTCCTTTTTAATTTTATTTATACATTTCTCTTTAATTGTATAAAATCACATCTAATAAACATGAGAAAAATACCCACAATCTCACCTCTTAAATAATTTTCCATTTTCCCCCTGAATTTCAGTTCTTATATGTACATAATTTTTACATTGCTGAGATAATTTTAAATCCTGTTTCTTTGCAGATGACATGATACTATACATAGAGAATCCTAAAGATGCTACCAGAAAACTTCTAGAGCTAATCAATGAATTTGGTAATATAGCAGGATACAAAATTAATGCACAGAAATCTCTTGCATTCCTATACACTAATGATGAAAAATCTGAAAGAGAAATTAAGGAAACATTCCCATTTACCACTGCAACAAAAAGAATGAAGTACCTAGGAATAAACCTACCTAAGGAGACAAAAGACCTGTATGCAGAAAATTATAAGACACTGATGAAAGAAATTAAAGATGATACAAATAGATGGAGAGATATACCATGTTCTTGGATTGGAAGAATCAACATTGTGAAAATGACTCTACTACCCAAAGCAATCTACAGATTCAATGCAATCCCTATCAAACTACCACTGGCATTTTTCACAGAACTAGAACAAAAAATTTCACAATTTGTATGGAAACACAAAAGACCCCAAATAGCCAAAGCAATGTTGAGAAAGAAAAACGGAGCTGGAGGAATCAGGCTCCCTGACTTCAGACTATACTACAAAGCTACAGTAATCAAGACAGTATGGTACTGGCACAAAAACAGAAACATAGATCAATGGAACAGGATAGAAAGCCCAGAGATAAACCCACGCACATATGTTCACCTTATCTTTGATAAAGGAGGCAAGCATATACAGTGGAGAAAAGACAGCCTCTTCAATAAGTGGTGCTGGGAAAACTGGACAGGTACATGTAAAAGTATGAAATTAGAACACTCCCTAACATCATATACTTATAAGCATTCTTTTACTTAGTACTCAGTCTTTACCAAAATTAGGTCTTTTAATTATTTAATATTTTAGTAATTTTAATAGGTATATATTTAGCTGCCTGCAAAAGGACATTTTTGTTGTTTTGATTTTTTCTTTCCGTTTTTAAAATCTCTCTCCCTAAAGTCCTCATTTGTGCTCTTGACACTCTTGTAAAGTTTGTCACTAGTGAGTAAATAAACTTTTCAGATCTTTTATTATGTCGTTTGATCTTTACAGTAGCCCTGTGAGGTAGGTGAACATTTCATTGTAGTAGCAATGGCCTATTCTGTCCTTTTCAGTCCCTCAACTTCTGCCCTAGTTTTAGGCCCTTGTAACTTTACGCATGACTTTTCTCACTGCCTCAGGCATTCACCCTTCCAACCCATCCCACACAAAACATCCAGATTATTCTTCCTAAAGCATAACTCTGATAAGTATGACTTTCCTGCTTGTGGACTTCAGTGGTCTCTACACCTTAGCCTGCTGTTCAAGGCCCTAAAGGATTTTCACTTAACTAGCTTGCTAGCCATATTATTAACTATTTCTCTATAAATACTCTGCCCCTTCAGCCACCCTGGATTGCTCCCTGTTCCTTGGACATTGTGCTTTTTTGTTTTTGTTTCTTCATTTATACCATACACTCTGTCTGAAATGTCCTCTCTCTAACTCCTTTCTGTTTTTCAAATCTTAGCTCAAGGGCCAATTTATGTCACAGAACTATTCCTTATAAGCTTATAAGACACTGATTTCTTCCTCCTCTGAATTCCTATAATACCTTTTTCTACAAGTACAGTTATCATGTGTCTTGTGGAGGAGGTAAGATTTTATGCACCTAAAAGGCAGATACATTCCAGTCATCTTTTTTATCTTGCACATAGCTGGGCATGGTATCTCACATGTAGCGGACACTCAGAAAATATTTATAAAATGAGTGATTAAACCCTGTAATCAAATCAAAACAAAGTCTAACATAAGAATAAATAATGTTTGCTTTGGAACTATACATTTGCAATAGAAGGCTCACTTTCTACCTAAAGTGTATATTTCAGCAAAATCATAATCAGATTGTGGAATTATTAAACTTGAGGGTAACCTCTTAAGTTTGTCCATTGTATTTCTGTCACTAGGTGGTAGTATGGTGGGTTAGTGTCACTGAATGTCAGGTTTTGCTCAGTAACCAAAGCATATGTGCTTTTAAAATTTTTGAGTTACTTTATTAGTAGGCATCCTTTGCTTAAAATATGACTTATAAGATGGAGTTCTTTGAGGAATAAGATATATAAAATTTTAGTCCTTGTAGCAATTTTAACTGCAGGCTGTATTTTGGCTTATTTATTAGTTCTCTGATTAAGTTTTCTTTACCACATCCAGAGGTGAAAGAGATGTTAGAGTGGAGAAACTATATCCTAAGAGTGTAGTTTCTCAGATACTGATGTTTTAAGAGAGTAGGCTTTTAAACTGTTAACTTATCATGCTTTTCAAAGCATACTGGAAAAGAGAAGTTGAGGCTTCTATTTTGGTTTACTTATCAGATTATTTTTTACTGATCTTGAGTAACTTGTATTGACTTGTCATTGTAATATATTCATGTTTTTAAGTGTATGAATATTTGCCAAGTGTGAACTCTTTCTTCAACCATTCTTAACTATGGTGACTTAACAGCTGTTTGTATGTGTGTGTGTGTATTAGTTTGCTAGGGCTGCCATAACAAAGTACCATAGACTGGGTGGCTTAAACAACAGAAATTTATTTTCTCACAGTTCTGGAGGCTAGAAGTCTGAGATAAGGTGTTGGCAGGGTTGATTTCTTCTGAGACCTCTCTCCTTGGCTTGCAGATGGCTGTCTTCTCTGTCCTCACAAGGTCTTTTCTCTGTGCAAGTCTGTGTCGTAATCTCTTCTTATAAGTATACCAGTCATATTAGATAGGTCCCACCGTAATGACCTCACTTAACCTTAATAAACATCTTTAAAGGCCCTATGTCCATATACAGTCACATTTGAGACACTGGGGGTTAGGACTTCAACATGAATTTGGAGGAGACACAATTCAGTCCATGACAGTGTGTGTGTATGTAAATACATAGAAAACTGGAAGCATATACTGCAAACACGCCTCTGGAGAGGGGATGGGTTGGGAGGCCAGAGGACAGTAAAAAGGAACTTTCACTTGCCATTCTAGTTTGGCATTGTTTGATATACTTGTTTTTATAATGAGAAAAATTTCATATTTAAGCTTTTCAGTTGGTGGTCTGATCTTTTTGAATAGGTTGTATTAATATGTTCATTTATTGAACTCTGGTTTGTTTTGTCTACTAGTAATGCATTTTAGCATTCTTGCATATGACTTAATGATCATTTTTTGTAACATAAAACAGTCTTTAACATGTTTAAGAAGCTTTCCTGGAAGTATTCTGCAGCTTTTAGGTTTAGCCAGTTTTGGTTATAATTTTACTGGGGAATTGGGGGATTTTTTGAAGATTGAGTCCCAGTATCTCCTCTTTATTTCAGTGGTTTCTTCAGTTTCTATGTAACATAGGTATTCTACATATTTGATGCTGCCTAATAAAGATCTATACTCATGTTTCTTTTTTCAAAATCAAGTTCTTGTATTTACAAAAAATTTACCAAAACAGTACATACCAGCTACTGAAAGATTAGAAAACATTGAAAAGGAGAAAAGAACAAAAGGCAGTTATGCTCTAAAGCTTTTTGTCTAATAAGTAAGTATAGCCTATTTATTTATTCATCGGTTTTCACCAGGATCCGAAAAAATAAATAAATAAAGGCTTCCTATTGCTTAGAGCTATACTTTCCAATACAGTAGACATTAG
The DNA here is from genome assembly GCF_009873245.2 of Balaenoptera musculus. Classification (NCBI taxonomy): domain Eukaryota; kingdom Metazoa; phylum Chordata; class Mammalia; order Artiodactyla; family Balaenopteridae; genus Balaenoptera; species Balaenoptera musculus. The sequence continues at coordinate 61,245,048 of NC_045806.1, read as the reverse complement.
CCACATATGGCTATTTAAATTTCAATTAAAATTAAATAAAATGTGAAACTTAGTAGCTTAGTCACACTAGACATATTTTAAGTGCTCAATAGCCACATGTGTCTAAGTGGCTATTGTATTTGACCACACAGATACAGAACATTTTCATAATCACAGAAAGTTCTACTGGACATGGCTGGCCTAGAATATAATTTTTAAGTAGGGATAATATTATCAAATTTGTTTTAGCAATATGATTCTGCCTGCAGTTTGAAGGATAGATTGGAAATAGACAGGGATTGGAGATAGGGACATCAGTTAGGAGGATATTGAAGTAATATAGAAGAGAAGTGATAAAGGCCTGCACTTCCTGTCATGAGGAAGTGTTGTCAGAATTTGTCACCAAGCAGTCTAATATCATGAAAAGATTTTGAAAGGTTTTGAAGCAGGAGAGTATTACTTTGTTTTAGCTACTTTATCTTAATCTCGGTGTTTTTAGGTTATAAAATGGACATTTGAATAAGACCTATCTTCCACTATTCTGGGGAGGATCAAGAGAATGACAGATATGAAAGCAGTTTGTGAATTGTAAAGTGCTTTAACTTTTGCCATTGCAATTTTGGTGTATGGTTCTGTAGTAAAACACCATTTTTGGTAATGGATTTTGTGGGGTTTGCCGACAGAGCTCATGTGGTTAGGCTACTATCGTTGTTTCTGTTTTGAATACTTCTCAAGCAGTCCAGTTACATCCTAGCTAATCAGTGACAGAACTGACGCTACAACCCAGGTCCTTTCACTCATCTCTTTCCCCTTCATCTTGCTAGCTCTACTTTTCACAACTCTGATGAATTTTACTTCTTATTTAGGATCTTTTGTGCAACTACAATCTATTGCTTTGATGAATAGCTAGAGGAAATCTATTTAAATAAACCTATTGTAAAATTATCTTTTAAATTAATTCTTATATATTACTAGCTTAGAATATTATCATAGATACAAAAGTATCAAAATCATACTAGTCTTTCTAGAGTTTACCACTGCCTGTCACAGCTTTATATTTACAAAAAGAACATGCCACCATCTTCAGCCAGTCTTTTAACAAACATTTATCAGTTACCTGCCATTTGGCAGACACTGTACTAGGTACTGGGGCTATAACCATGAACAAGGCATAGCCTTTGCCCTCCAGGAAATCATGATTTAGAGGAGAAAACAGGTAACCAAGTATTCAAAATAAGGTGTGGTAAGTGCGTTAGTAGATATGTGTACAGGGTTTTTGAGGAGAACCACCCTCAGTCTAGAGAGGTCATGGAAAACTTTACAAACAAAGAATTTATAGATGAGTATTGAAGGATGTGTAGGTAGATACTGGTCTGGTGGATGAATGAGAAAAGGGCATTTTAGGGCAGAATATATTAAATAACATGTGTTCTTTGGAAAAGCTGTAGTTTGGAGGGTGGATTGAAAGTGGACAAGACTGGAGGTAGGGAGACATTTGGTTTGGATGGAACATCAGAGAGTTTAATGGTAATATTGGTAAGAAGGGATGACAATCTCAACTAAGGCTATGACACTGATTATAGAGATATTTAGGTGGTAAAGTTGATAGGAGTTACAGAGTGGTTTGATAGAGGGTAAAGAAAAAATAAAGAGTGTAGTTCCTGGGTGTCTGGCTCAGGCAGCTGGGTGGATAGTGATGCTATTAAGTAAGATGGGGAGGAACAAATTTGAGGAGTTGGAGAAGTTGGAGAAAATGGTGAGTTCAGCTTGGGATATGTGGAGTTTAAGCTATCTATGAGACATCATGATGAAAATGTCTAATGAACAGTTGTATGTATGGGGTAGGTACTCGAGAAAGAGATCTGGACTTGAGGTAAAGTTTGAGAATCATCGTGGAAGTAATTTTTTTTTATAGTGGCCATGGATACCTTCTGGAGACTATTTAGAATGAGAAAAAAATAGAGGGCTAAGGAAGACACTCCTGAGACTGCCAAAATTTAAATGAAAGAATAGTCCAAGAAGGAGAATATGCAATGGCCAGCGAGGTTCAAGGAATAGGGATAGATAGATATCCTAGAAGCCAAGAGAGGAGAGGGTTTTAGAAAGGAAGGAATGGTTAATAGTATTATGCGACAGAGAGGGTATGTAAGATGAATACGCAAGATGTTATTGAATTTAGCAATTAGTTGCTCATTTAGTGTCCCTGATAAAAACAGAGTGGTGATATGGTGGTAGAAGCCATATTCCAGTGTCTTAAGCAGTAAAACATTAAGCTGTGTCCTTTTCAGTGCATCATATCAGGGGGTACATAATGTTGATATGTCTTATTACTGGTGGTGTTAACCTCCATTGAATGGTTAAGGTGGTATCTACTGGGTTTCTCCAGTGAAAAATAGTTTTCTCCTTTGTAATTAAAAAACACCTTGAGGGAGATTCTTTGAGAATATGCAAATATCATGTTTCTCCTCAAACTTTCACCAGCTAATATTAGCATATCTACAACAGTTATTACTGTGGTGTTTGCCTAAATATGTTTTTTTGTTTCCCTCATTCTGCATTTGTTAATGGGACTTCTGTAAAGAAGAGCTGTTGCCGTCTCCCTCATTTTTATTTTTACTCATTTATTTATATCAGGCTGAACTCATAGATGTTAATAAACTATATTCTATGGACTATCATCTAATACTCTCAATTTTTATTTTCTTGTTCTAGTTGTCCTAGCTCTGGGCCACTGGAAGCTCCTTTAGATTGGCTCTTGTGTCCTTTGGACATGCCCCCATCCTTTTTCAATACTTCCTTTCTTTCTGGCACCACACAGTGTTCCAGGTTAGTCTTATATTTTCCCTGACCTGGCCTTGAAGTCATCCCTTTCTACAAGGAACCCTGTGCCTTTTATTGGAAAATGGTATGTAGACATGAAGATCTAGATGCTAGATGACTGTACATTTTTTTTTATAAATTTATTTATTTATTTTTGGCTGTGCTGGGTCTTCGTTTCTGTGCGAGGGCTTTCTCTAGTTGCGGCAAGCGGGGGCCACTCTTCATCGCGGTGCGTGGGCCTTTCACTGTTGTGGCCTCTCTTGTTGCGGGGCACAGGCTCCAGACGCGCAGGCTCAGTAGTTGTGGCTCATGGGCCTAGTAGCTCCGCGGCATGTGGGATCTTCCCAGACCAGGGCTCGAACCCGTGTCCCCTGCATTGGCAGGCAGATTCTCAACCACTGCGCCACCAGGGAAGCCCCCTGTATGTTTTTAAAACATAATCAGTTCTAAGTTCTGGGGACTGCCAGTATCCACAAATAAATGTATTTACTGGCTTTGCTAAGAAAATTTAATAAGCTTTCATCTAGGAATGCTAATTTCACATAAGACCAGCGAGGCCATTTAATTGTGATTATTATTTTATTTGATAAACTGTATTTTCAGAAATGTGCATCCAACTTTTCATTTGTTACTTCTGATTAAATGCCCTTGATATAATTCTGTAATAGATTACTTATTAAAAATTACTAGGTGAAATTTGTTTAATATGAAAATAATAGTTTTAAAGTCAACAATTCAGTGGCATTTAATATATTCACAGTGAAGTGCAGCCATCATTCCAAAGCATTTCCATTGCTCCAAAGTGAAACTCCTTATCTGTTAAGCAGTTTCTCCCCATTCCTACCTTCCCCCAGCCCCCATCAGTTTGCATCCTGTCTCTGTGGATTTATCTGTTCTAGATATTTCATATGAATGGGATAATACAACACGTAACCTTTTGTGTCTGGCTTCTTTCACTTAGCCTAATCTTTCCGAGGTTCATCTACACTGTAGAATGTATCAGTACTTCATCCCTTTAATGGTTGGATATTATTTCTTTGTATATACATGTATATACCACAGTTTTTAATCCGTTCATCTGTTGAAGACCTTTGGGCTGTTTCTACCTATTGGCTATTGTGAATCTTGCTGTTAGAAACAAGCACGTACATGTAATATACTTGTTTGAGTACCTGTTTTCAATTTTTTTCTTTTTTTCCAGTTTTATTGAGATATGATTGACATATAACGTATTAATTTAAGGTGTACAACGTAATTATTTGATATATGTGTATATTGTGAAATGATTACCACAATTAGTTAACATCCATCACCTCACATAGTTACAGTGTTTTTTTCTTGTGATGAGAACTTTCAAAATTACTCTCTAAGCAACTTTCAAATGTACACTTGACCCTTGAACAATGTGGGGGCTGGGGGTGCCAACTCTCTGCACAGTTCAAAATCTGCATATAACTTATAGTTGGACTTCTCTGTAGGCAGTTCCTCCATATCCACAGATTGGCATCTGTGGATTCAACCAACTGCAGATTGTATAGTACTGTAGTATTTACTGTTGAAAAAAATTCTCATATAAGTGGACCCTAACAATTCAAACCCTTGTTGTTCAAGTTAATACTGTAAAATACAGTATTATTATCTATAGTCACCATAGTGTAATTTTTGTTTCTTCCTGATCAGTCTTGGTAGATCTTATGTTTCTAGGAATTTATCCATTATTCTAGGTTGTCCAATTTGTTAGTCTCCTATGATCTTTTATATTTCTGTGATATCAGTTGTAATGTCTCTTCTTTCATTTCTGATTTTATTTATTTGGGGTCTCTCTTTTTCTTGGCTAGTCTAGCTAAAGGTTTGTCACTTTTGTTTTGTCTTTTCAAAGAACCAACTTTTAGTTTTGTTAATCTTTCCTGTTCTCTTGCTCTCTATTTTTCCTCTAATCTGTATTATTTCCTTCCTTCTGCTAACTTTGGGCTTTGTTTTTATTTTTTTAGTTCCTTGAGGTGTAAAGTCAGGTTGTTTATTTCAAGTGTTTCTTTTTCCTCGATGTGTATTACTATAAATTTCCCTCTTAGAACTACTTTTGCTGCAGCCCATAAGTTCTAGTATGTTGTGTTTTCACTTTTGTCTCAAGGTATTTTTTAATTTCCCTTTTAATTTTTTTCTTTTGATCCATTGGTTGTTCAGGAATATTTTGTTTAATTTCCATGTATTTGTGAATTTTCCAGTTGTCCTCTTGTTATTGATTTCTGGTTTCATACCATTGTGGTGTGAGAAGATACTTGGTATGATTTCAGTCTTCTTAAATCTGCTAAGACTAATTTTGTGGCCTAACATATGATCTATCCTAGAAAATGTTCTCTGTGCACTTGAGAAGAATGTCTATTCTGCTGCTGTTAGATGGAGTGTTCTAGTTATGTCTTTTAGGTCCATTGGACCTATAGTGTTGTTCACATCTGCTATTGATTCTCTGTCTGGATGATGTACCTGTTATCAGGAGTAGGTATTAAAGTCCCCAACTATTGTTGTATTACTGTTTTATTTCTCCTTTTAGTTCTGTTAGTATTTGCTCTATATATTGAGGTGGTCCTGTTTTCAATTCTTTTGATTATATATCTAGGAGTGGAATTACAGGATCATATGGTAATTCTGTGTTTAACTTTTTTAGGATGTGCAAGACTGTTTTCCACAGCAGTGTTTAGTATTCCTACTAGCAGTGTATGAAGGTTCCAATTTCTTCATAGCCCTTCTAACATGTCTTATTTTCTGGTCTTTTTTGGGGGGGGGCATTTTTAATATAGCCATCCTAGTGAATGTGAAGTGGTACCATATTGTGGTTTTGATTTGCTTTTCCTTAATGACTAATGAGATTGAGAAACTCATGTGTTTGTTGGCCACTAGTATATCTATTGCCAAGTCTGAGGTAATGAGGATTTCCCTCTATGTTTTCTTCTAAGAGTTTTACGGTTTTAGCTCTTCTTTTTGTATATGATTTGAGGTAGGGGTCCAGGATCATTCTTTTGAATGTGGATACCCAGTTGTTACTGTATCATTTGTTGAACAGACTTTTTTCCCCCATGGAATGGACTTGGCACCCTTGACAAAAATCAGTTGCCATCACTGTATGGGTTTATTTCTGGACTATGAATTCTATTCCACTAGTCTCTATGTCTATCCTTATGTCAGTACTGCACTTTCAATTATTGTAGCTTTGCAGGTGGCATTGAAATCAGTAAGTATGTGCCCTCTAACTTCCCTCCTCCCCAAACCACCTTCTTTTTCTTTCCTAATTGCTCTGGTTAGAAGTTCCAGTACAGTATTGAGTAGCAGTAGTTAAAAGCTGTTGTCAATGTCTTAAGGGGAACACATTCAGTTTTTCACCACTGAGTATTATGTTAGCTGTGGTTTTTACGTGGTTTATCATGTTGAAGAAGTTTCCTTCTATTTCTAGTTCTCTGAGGGTTTTTATCACAAAAAGGTGTTGGGTTTGTCAAGTGCTTTTTCTGTATCAATTGAGATGATCAAGTGTTTTTTTTTCCTTTATTACTGTTGTGTATTATATTAATTGATTTTCTGATGTTGAACTGCTGTGGATTTCCTGGGGTAAATCCCACCTGATCATGGTATATAATCCTTTTAACATACTTCTTGATTCAGTTTGCTAGTATTTTGTCGAGAGTATTTACATCTATATTCATAAGGGATTTTGGTATTTAGTTTTCTTCTAATGTCTTTATCTTTGGTATCTGAGTAATGCTAGCCTTATAGAATGAGATAGGAAGTGTTCCTTCCCTTTCAATTTTTGGGGAAGAGTTTGAGAAAGATTTAAATTATTTCTTTTCAAAATGCTTGGTAGAAATCACCAGTGAAGCCATACGGTCTAGGACTTTGTTGGGAAGTTTTGTATTACTGATTCAATGTCTTTATTTGTTGTGGGTCTGTTCAGATTTTCTATGTCTTCGTGAAATAACTTACGTTTGGTAATTTTTATTATAATAAGAATTTGTCCTTATTATCTAGGTCATCTAATTTATTGCCATACAATTGTTTATCCTTGTTATTTCTGTAAGGCCTGTAGTAATGTTTCTCCTTTCATTTCTGATTTTAGTTATTTGTGTCTCTCTTTCTTTGTCATTCTAACTGAAAGTTTGTCAAGTTTGTTGGTGTTTTCAGAGAACCAACTTTTGGTTTTGTTGATTGCCGCTATTGTTCTTTTCTTCTCTATTTCATTTATCTCCACTCGAATTGTTATTATTTCCTTCTTTCTGGTATCTTTAGGTTTAGTTTACTCTTCTTTTTATAGTTACTTAAGATGTAAAGTTAGGTTATTTATTTGAGATCTTTGTTTATTTTTAATGTGGGTATTTAGTGCTGTAACTTTCTGAGCACTGTTTTCACTGCATCCTATACATTCTGTTTTTTTTTAATTTGGTTCTTTTTATTGTAGTTAAATATATGTAACATAAAATTTACCACTGTGACCATATTGAAGTGTACAGTTCTGTTGCATTAAGTATATTCACATTGTCATGCAGTGATTACCACCATCCATCTCCAGAACTTTTCATCTTCCCCAACTGATACTCTGTACCCACTAACTACAAACTAACTCCCTATTCCCCCCCCCTTTTCCTACCTCTGGCAACTACCATTCTACAGGCATACCTTGAAGATATTGCAGGTTTGGTTCCAGACCACCACAATAAAGCAAGTATCACAAAGCTAGTCACATGAATTTTTTGGCTTCTCAGTGCATATAAAAGTTATATTTACACTATACAGTAGTCTGTTAAATGTGCAATAGCATTATGTGTAAAAAATGTGTATGCCTTAATTAAAAAAATACTTTATTGCTCAAAAATCTTAACCATCATCTGAGCCTTCAGTGAGTCATAATCTTTTTGCTGGTGGAGAGTTTGAAATATTGTGAGAATTACCAAAATGTGACACAGAGAAACGAAGTGAGCAAATGCTGTTGGAAAAATGGTGCTGATAGAGTTGCTCAATGCAGGATTGCCACAAACCTTCAGTTTGTTAAAACAAAACAAAACAAAACAAAAACTCTTCTGTGAAGCTCAGTAAAACAACGTGTCTGTGCTTTCTGTCTCTGAATTTGACTACTCTAGGTACCTCATATAAGTAGAATCATACAGTATTTATATTGTCTTCTTGTGACTGGTATTTTTCACTTAGTATAATGTCTTTATGGTTTATCCATGTTGTAGCATGTGTCAGAATTTCCTTCCTGTTTAAGGCTGAATAACACTCCATTTTATGCATATACTACATTTTGTTAATCCATTCATCTGTTAGTGGACACTTGGGTTGCTTCCACCATTTGGCTATTGTGAATAATGCTGCCGTAAACATGGATGTACAAATGCCTGAGTCCCTGCTTTGAATTGTTTTAGTTATACACCCAGAAGTGGAACAGCTGGATTACATAGTAACCCTGTTCTTAGTTTTTTGAGGAACTGCCATAGCATTTTCTACAGTGACTGCACCATTTGGCACTCTCACCAACAATGCACAAGGATTCCAATTTCTCATTATCCTTCCAACTCTGGTTATTTTCTGTTTTGTTTGTTTGTTTTGTTTGTTTTTTGATGATAGCCACCCTAAGAGGTGTGAGGTGGTATCTCATTTTGATTTTCATTTACATTCCTCTCATATTTCATGATGTTGAGCATCTATTCATATGCTTATTGTCCATTATATATCTTCTTTGAAGAAATGTCTGTTGAAATCTTTTACTTAGTTTTTGATTGAGTTGTTTGGTTTTGTTGTTGTTGTTGCTAAGTTGTAGGAGTTCTTTATTCAGGATATTAATCCTTATCAGACATACGATTTACAAGTATTTTCTCAGTTTGTTGATTTTTTTCCTATTGTTTTTATTTTTATTTATTTATTTGGCCACACTGCGTGGCTTGTGGTATCTTAGTTCCCCAACCAGGGATCGAACCCGGGTCCCTGGCAGTGAGAGCACCGAGTCCTAACCACTGGACCACCAGGGAATTCCCTCTATTGTTTTTATATTCTGTATTTGATTTATTTCTGCTCTAGTCTTTATTATTTCTTTCCTTCTGCTATTTTTGGGTTTAGTTTGTTCTTTGTCTACCCTTGAGGTGCAAAGTAATGTTGTTTATTTGAGATTGTCTAAGTTCAGGCTGCTCCAATAAAATACCATAGATTGGTGGCTTATAAACAACAGAAACTTATTTTTCACACTTCTGAAGGCTGGGAAGTCTAAGACCAAGGTGCCAGCAAATTCAGGATCTGTTGAGGACCCACTTCCTGATTCATGGACAGCTGTCTTCTCACTGTATCCTTATATGGTGGATAGGCTGAGGGATTCCTCTGGGGTCTTTTTCATAAGGATACTAATTCTATTAATGAGCACCTGTATCTGAGCAATCACCATATCAGTGTTTATTAATCCCGTCATATTAACTTTCATACTTTAATATTTTAAGTTGACACATATGATAGAAAAACTGAAGAGCAAGTGATTTTTTTTTTAGAGCTGGCGTGGTTTTTAAATGATTATTCAGAGCACATACTATCTTAATATACTTAATTTCATTACGTGGTCTAAAAACATGCATAATTATGTAATGTAGTTGTCTTTTAATAAGTTTACTTTCAATTTTGATTTATTACTGTTTGAAATTGCGTAAGAACTTCATGTGAGATTTTTTACTTTATAAAATTTCTGTGAATCAAAGATTTCACTCATAGTCATATGGGAAGGCCAGATATTGTATTCTATCCAAATTTCATTTAAGTAAACTTTATTTACTTTTGGATGACATTTCAAATGGCTGTTAGCTAATGTTTTAATTGCCAGCAAAGGCAGTTGCTTTTTTAAGTACATGAAGTGATTACACATGAATCATAGATTCATCGGATGTTAGCATTCAAATAGCCTTTAGGGGTAATCTTCTCCATTTTGCGAATCTTACAAATGAGAAACTGAAGAATCATATGCCTGGTAGCATAAAGAGATAATGAATGAATCAGACTTAAAACCAAAATCTCTTAATTTCTAGAAGAATGTTTGTCTTACTACATCATTTTAGGATTTTTTGTTCAGTCAGCATACTTTTATTATGTGTTTAACACTTGCTCACCTCTTTTGGAGATTCTGATGTAAGGACTCCTGAGAGAGGAAAATCAAGAGAGAGAAACACAGGGATAGATAAAGCTATCATTTTCTCTTTTTTCCTGGGCTTCTCTGTCATCAGGACATTCAAAACCAGCTGAAGTATTTTTTTTTAATTGAAGTATAATTGGCATACAATATTATGCCAGTTTTTTAAAAAATTGAAGTATAATTGGCATACAATATTATATTAGTTTCAGATCTACATCATAGTGATTTGATTTATATACATTTTGAAATGGTCACCATGATAAATCTAGTTATCATCTCTCACCATACAGTTATTACACTATTATGGACTGTATGCCCTATGCTGTGTATTACATCCCCGTAACTTATTTATTTTATAACTGGAAGTTTATACCTCTTAATAATCCTGTTCAAATATTTTACCCACCACCCAACCCCACTTTCCCCTGGCAAACACCAGTTTGTTTTCATGAATCTATGAGTATGGTTTTATTTTGTTCATTCACTTGTTTGTTTTTTAGATTTCACATATAAGTGAAATCATATGGTAGTTGTCTTTCTCTGACTTATTTCACTTAGCATAATTCTGTCTAAGTCCAATCCATGTTGTCACAAATGGCAAGATTTCATTCTTCTTTTGTGGCTGAATAATATTCCGTTGTGTATATATATATAACACATTTTCTTTATTCGTTCTTCTGTTGATGGATATTTAGGTTGTTTCCATATCTTGGCTATTGTAAATAATACTGCCAATTAACATAGGGGTACTTATATCTTTTCTAAGTAGTGTTTTCTTTGGATAAATACCCAGGAGTGGAATTGCTGGATCATATGGTAGTTCTATTTTTAATTTTTTGAGGAACCCCCATACTGTTTTCTATAGTGGCTGTACCAATTTACATTCCCACCAATATTGCATGAGGGTTCCCTTTTCTCCCCATCCTTGCCAAAACTTGTTATTTTTTTGTCTTTTTGATAATAGCCATTCTGACGGGTATGAGATGATATTTCATTGTGGTTTTGATTTGCATTTCCCTGATAATTAGTGACGTCGAGAATCCTTTTTGTGCCTGTTGGCCATGTATATATCTTTGGAAAAATGTCTATTCATGTGTTCTGCTGATTTTTAAATTAAGTTGTTTGCTTTTTTGATATTAAGTTGTATAAGTTTTTCATGAATTTTGGATATTAACCCCTTATCAGATAAATGATTTGGAAATATCTTCTCCCATTCAGTAGGTTGCCTTTTTTTTATGGTTTCCTTTACTGTGCAAAAACTCTTTAGTTTGATGTAGTTCCATTTATTTATTTTTGCTTTTGTTGCCTTTGCCTGAGGAGATAAGACCAAAAAAATATTGCTAAGACCGATGTCAGAGAGCTTACTGCCTATGTTTTCTTCTAGGAGTTTTATGGTTTCTGTTCTTACATTCAAGTCTTTAATCCATTTCAAGTCAATTTTTTTGGACGTTGTAAAAAAGGCGTCCAGTTTCATTCTTTTGCATGTATCTGTCCAGTTTTCCCAACACTTTTTGTTGGAGAGACTGTCTTTTCTCCGTTATATGCTCTTTCCTTCTTTGTCATAGATTAATTGACCATATATGCATGGGTTTGTTTCTGGGTTCTTTATTTTGTTCCAATGATCTATGTGTCTGTTCTTATGCCATAAGAACCATTAAGAGTACCATACACTTTTAATTACTGTGGCTTTATAGTATAGTTTCAAGTCTGGGAGCATGATGCCTCAGGTTTGTTCTTCTTTCTCAAGATAGCTTTGGCTATTCTGGGTCTTTTGTCATTCCTTACAGATTTTAGGATTATTTATTTTAGTTCTGTGAAAAATACCGTTGGTATTTTAATAGGGATTGCATTGAATCTATAGATCAGTTTGGGTAATATGAACATTTTAACAATATTAATTTTTCCAATTCATGAGAATGATATATCTTTTCATTTATTTGTTCCTTCTTCAGTTTTGTTTCATCAGTGTCTTATAGTTTTCAGAGTACAAGTCTTTCACCTCCTTGGTTAAATTTATTCCTAGGTATTTTATTCTTTTTGATGCAGTTGTAAATGGGATTGTTTTCTCTTTCTGATAACTCATTATTAGTGTATAGAAACACAACTGATTTCTATCTATTATTTTTGTATCCTGCAACTTTACTGAATTCATTTAATCTAACAGTTTTTTGGAGGAGTCTTTAGGGTTTTCTATGCAGTAAGTCCCCTACGTATGAACAAGTTCCGTTCCAAGAGTGCGTTCGTAAGTCCAATTTGTTTGTAAGTCCAACAAAGTTAGCCTGGGTACCCAGCTAACACAATCGGCTATATAGTACTGTACTATAATAGGTTTATAATACTTCTCACACAAATAATACATAAAAAACAAACGAACACAGAAGAGAAAGAAAACATTTTTAATCTTACAGTACAGTACCTTGAAAAGTACAGTAGTACAGTACAACAGCTGGCATACAAGGGCTGGCATCAAGTGAACAGGCAAGAAGAGTTACTGACTGGAGGAGGGAGAGGAGGTTGGAGATGGTAGAGCTGAAGGATCATCAGCAATAGGAGATGGAGGGCAAGCTGCAATTTCACTCACACCTGACGTTGATGGCACAGGTTCTGCTTCCTTGCTGGAACGTTAGTATCTTTGAAAGTTCGCAACTTGAAGGTTCATATGTAGGGCACTTACTATATATAATGGCTTTTCATCTGCAGATGGTAGCAGTTTTACTTCTTCCTTTCCAAATTGGAATCATTTTGTTTCTTTTTGTTGCCTAATTGCTGTAGCTAGGACTTCCAATACTGTGTTCAATAAAAGTGACAATAGTGTGCATCCTTATCTTGTTCTGATCTGAGAGAAAAAGCTTTCAGCTTTTCTCCACTGAGTATGATGTTAGCTGTGGGTATGTTATAGATGGCTTTTATTATGTTGAGGTATATTCTGCTATACCTACTGTGTTGAGAATTTTTATCATAAATGCATGTTGCATTTTGTCAAATGCTTTTTCTGTGTCTATTGAGATGATCATATGATTTTTATCCCTCGTCTAGTTAATGTGTATTATGTTGCTTGATTTGCCCAGAAATAAACCCAGGCATGTATGGTCAACTACTATTCAACAAAGGCGCCAGAAATACAAAATGGGGAAAGGATAATGTCTTCAGTAAATGATGTTGGGAAAACTGTATATTCACATGCAGAAGAATGAATTTAGGACCCTTATCTTACACCATACACAAAATTCAACTCAAAATGGATTAAACATAATAACTAACATCATAAAATTCCTAGATGAACACAGGAAAAAGCTCGTTGACATTGCTCTTGACAAAAAGTTTTTGAATGTGACACCAAAAGCACAGGCAACAAAAGCAAAAATTAAAAATTGTCCTATATATGTTTTTTCTAAGAATTTTATAGTTCATGTTCTTATAATTTGGTAATCAGTCCATTTTGAGGTTTGTGTGTGTGTGTGTGTGTGTGTGTGTGTGTGTATGTCATTTGTGTACAGCTAGGGAAGTGGTCCAGTTCATTCTTTTGCATGTGGATATCCAGTTGCTCCAAGACCATTTGTTGAAGAGTATTTTTTCTCCCATTTGTTTTTCTTGACACCCTTGTCAAAAATCAACTGACAGTAAACTTATTGGTTTATTTCTGACTTTCAGTTCTGTTCTGTTGAACTATATTTCTGTCTCTATGCCAGTACCACCTTGTCTTTTTTTTTGTAGTTTTGTTAATTTGTTTTTACCTTGTCTTAATTACTATAGTTTTGTAATAAATTTTGAAATCGAGAAATACATTTTAATTTTCTTTTCAGGGACATCTGTTATTCATATGCTGGATCTTCTTTTCCTATATTCAGTTGTGTCACTTTTTCTTGAATCCTTTTTTGTCTCATTTATTTTGGGTTATTAATATTTTCTTCCTTTTCACCTTCTGCTTTTCTTAAGAGATTATTTGTTGAGTTTGTCCTTATGTGTTTGCTCTTGTGTTCCTTTTAATTTGGGCTTTATTTCTGAAATTTTAAAAAATTTCTAATTCTTTCTTTAGTTCTTATTAAATTCTCATCTTATTCCTGAGTTTATCCAATTTTGATTTATGTTCTTTCATATTTTGTGTCTGTTTCTTAAAATTTTAGCATATTTTGAGATAATTTCTGGTTTTGATCTGTTTTACAAGCATGTTTTTCTGTTGTGCTTTCCTTTTCTATAGCTCTGTCATTCTGCTCATTATTTTGTATTTTTTATGCTAATTTTGTATGGGGTTTGATCTTCACAGCTTTCTGTTGTTTGTTTTTCTGTGAAGTTACTTTGCCTGAGCTTTTAGAAGGAAGTTTGGTTCAGCTAGGTTTTCTAACTACACAGAGCTCCATTTTGTGTTTTTTCACCTTTTTTTCCTGTGGTATCCTGTCTCTCTTCCCTACCCTTACTTTTGTCTGGGTCTTCTTTTTCTTTCTTTCTATTGTCCTTGTCCTGCCCAATTTTAATTACACTTAAAGCAGTTTGTCCTCATGGTATCTTAAAAAGGAGCCTTTTTTAGTCAATTTTGAGAGTTCATGGGATTAGACTGCTCCAGCTCCTTTAGAACTTATTATCCCAGACTGCTTGCATTCATCCACTATTGGAATTGACAAAAGCCCTTCCAATTTCACCTACTGTTCCTAATTTTGCCACTGTGTTTTCCAGTGAGTACTGTATGTTTATTCTCCTGGTCTCAGGTCTGCATATGGTATCTGCTTATTACCATAGAATTGCTATTACCATGCAGATCATGTTGCTGTTGGTGGTTTATCTCCTTGTGGTTGTATTGTGAGGTTCAGATGGGGCTTCTTATGTCTTAGTTTTGTTGTATATTTTGTTCATAAGTTCTGTTCTTTGTTTTGTATAGTTATCCTATCTGTTTGTAATGTGAGAATTCAAGATGAAAATATTATGCTTCTACTGCCCTGTTATCTCCTCCATCATATGTTTTTTAACTATTTTTTCCCCTATTGTGGTTGTAAAAACACATAGCCTGAGACCCACCCTCTTAACAAATTTTTAAGTGTGCAGTACAATACTGTTAATTTTAAGCGCAAAGTTTTATGAGAAATCTCCAAGACTTTTTCATTTTGCATAACTGAAACTTTATGCATGTTATCAGCTTTCCATTTCTTCCTTCTCCCTGTCCATGGCAACCACCACTTTACTTTCTGCTTCTGTGAGTTTGACTACTTTAGATACCTCGTATAAGTGGCATTATGCAGTGTTAGTCCTTCTGTGACTGGCTTATTTCACTTAGCATGATATCTTCCAGGTTTATTCATGTCACCACATATGACAAGATTTCTTTTTTCTTTTTTTGCCATGCTATGTGGCTTGTGGGATCTTAGTTCCTCGACCAGGGATTGAACCTGGGCACTCAGCGGTGAAAGCATGGAGTCCTAACCACTGGGCTGCCAGGGAATTTCCAAGATTTCTTTTTTAAGGATGAAAAATATTCCATTGTTTGGATGTATCATCCCTTCTTTATCTAGTTATCCATTGATGAACAGTTAGGTTGCTTCCTGAATTTTGGCTATCCCAAATAATGCTGCAGTGAATATGGGCATGCAAATATTTCAAGTGCCTGATTTCAATTCTTTTGGATAAATACTCAGATCTGGGATTGGTGGATCATATGGTAGTTTTATTTTGAATTTTTTGAGGAACCTTCATATAGTTTTCTGTAGCAGCTGCACCATTTTACATTCCTACCAACAGTGTACAGGGTTCCAGTTCCTCCATATCTTCACCAACACTTGTTTTTTTTGTTTGTTTGTTTGGTTTTTTCATAATGGCCATCCTAAGAGGTGTGAAGTGATATTTTACTGTGGTTCCAATTTGTATTTTTTTTCCTTCTCCTATTAATTTCTAATTTCAGTCTGTTTAGGTCAGAGAAGATACTTTGTATGATTTTAATCTTAAATTTGTTAAGGTCTGTTTTGTGAGCTAATCGGTGATTTATCTTGGAGAATGTTCTTTGTGCTGTTGAGAAGAATGTGTATTCTGGTGCTGTTACATGGAACATTTTCATTTGTCTGTCAGGTCCATTTGGTCTGTAGTGTTGTTCAGGTTCTCTCATTTCTTGTTGAATGTATATATGTTTTATCAATTATTGAAAGTGAGGTATTGAAGTCTCCTGCTATTAATGTGTTACTATGTATTTCTCCCTTCATTTCTGTCAAAGGTTGCTTTATATATATTAGGTGCTCTGATGTTGGGTGCATATATAACTGTTACATCCTCCTGGTGAATTGAAACTTTTATCATTATATTATGTTCTATTTTGTCTCTTGTGACCGTTTTTGAGTTAAAGTCTATTTGGTCTGATATGGTTACCGTTTTCATGGAATATATTTTTCTATCCTTTCACTTTTAGCCTATGTGTGTCTTTAAGTCTAAAGTGAGTTTCTTGTAAGACAGCATGTAGTTAGATACTGGCTTTTTGACCCATTTAGCTATTCTGTGTCTTTTGGTTGGAGAATGTGTCCATTAAAATATAAAGTAATTATTGATAGATAACGATTTAACTATTGCTATTTTTGTTAATTGTGTTCTGTCTTATAGCTCTTTTGTCCCACTTTTTTGCCTCCTTTGTGTTTGGTTGTTGTTGGGTTTTTTTGTAGTGGTATTCTTTGATTCTTTTCGTTTTCTTTTGTGTATCTTTTATAGGCATTTTCTTTGTAGTTATCAAGGGGCTTTCATAAAACATAACAGTACATTTTATGCTAATAACAACTTCACTTTGGTCACTTATAAAAACTCTAGTTTTACTCTCCCCCACACACCTTATATTATTGATATCACAATTACATCTTTTTATAGTGTTTATCTATTAACTATTTCTAGTTATAGTTATTGTTTATGGTTTTATTTTTTAACTCAAGTACTAGAAAAAGTGATCTTTGTACCACTTTTACCTTGTTATGGTACTCTTTATTTGTCTGTATATTTACTTTTACCATCTAGCTTCATACTTTCATATGCTTTTGTGTTGCTATTTAGTGTCCTTTTGTTTCAACTTGAAGGACTCCCTTTATCATACCTTGTAAGTCAGATCTAACATTGGCAAACTCCCTCAGCTTTTGTTTATCTGAAAGTCTTTATCTCTCTTTCATTTTTTGAAGTGCATCTTTGTTAGATGTAGTATTCTTGGTAGGCATTTTTTTTCTTTCATCAGTTTGAATATATCATTAAACTCCCTTCTGATCTGTGAAGTTTCTGATGAGAAGTCCACTGTTAGTCTTGTTGGGGATCCCTTTTATGTGATGAGTCACTTTAATCTTTCTGCTTTTAAAATGTTCCCTTTGAAAAAAAATTCCCTCCTTGTCCTTGACTTTTGACAATTTGATTAGAATGTGTCTTGGTGTGGATTTCTTTGGATTCATCTTTTTTGGTCCTTTTTAGGCTTCTTGAATCTGGTTGTCCATTTCCCTCTCCAGATTTGGGAAGTTTTCAGCTATTATCTTTAAATACCTTTCTCTCTCTCTTCTCGTTCTGAGAAGGGAACCTTTATGAACCTTTCTCTCTCACTTCTTGTTCTGAGACTCCCATAATATGAAGGGTGATTCGTTTTATGGTGTCACTTAAGTCCTTTAGGCTTTCTTCATTCTTTTTCCTTTTTACTCCTCTGACTGGGTAATTTTAAATGACCTTTCTTCATGTTGGCTAATTCTTTCTTCTATATGATTAAATCTGTTGTTGAACCCAGGCATTGAATTTCTTTAGTTCAGTTTTTGTATTATTCATCTTCAGAATTTGTTTCTTTTTCATATTTTCTCTCAATATTTTCATTTTATTCATGCACAATTTTCCCAAACTCATTGAGCATTTTTATGACAGTTATTTTGAACTTTTTGTTCAAAATATTCATATACCTTCATTTCATTAGTATCAGTTTCTGGAGCTTTATTTTGTCCCTTTGATTGGACCTTATTATCCTCTTTTCATGTTCCTTTTAGCTTTGCATTGATATCTGCACATTTGAAGACATGGACATATCTCCTAGTCTTTATGTACTGGCTCTGACAGGGAAAGACCTTTGTCAGTCATCCCAGCTCAAAATTCTGGGGGCCTGTGGATGTATCTTCTCTGGACTTGTGTTTGTAGATTTCTAATTAGAGGGATTTGTTGGTTTCTTTTTTTCAGAACCTCATAATCTCTTGCTTTCTCTGGTGTCTGTCTGCTGTATTGCTGGTTCTCTGAAAGAGTAGCACATCATCAAGCTAGTTTTTTGTTTTCAGCTGTCCCGGGTATGTATAATATGCCAGGTCTAATCAGCACTCTGAGTCAGGCAAGACAGAAACCAGTCTCTTGTACAGCCCCCTGAAAGATCAGAATATTGGCTGCATGCTCCACTCCTTTCTCTCCCTTCAAAGGTAGAAGCCTCGAGTTGTGCACCTTCTAATCACACTGAGTGTGCCACCCACAGAAGGCTGCTTACCACTTAACATTATTCTCAATAGTCCTCAGGTATCCAAACTGTGCTGGTTCTGTCAGAGCTTCAAGTGAAGAGAGACAGAAACTAGTCCCTTGGGCAGCACTCTGAACGGCTGGGACATCGAACACATGTTCCTTCCACTCCTCTCCCTCACTGTCAGGAGGGAAGCCTCAAGTTGTGCGCCTGCTTCCAATCACACAAAGCCATGCCAACTGTAGTAACATTCCAGCCACTTTCCTTTGTTCATAGTTGCCACCAGGCATCCAAACTGTTCTGGTCCATCAGCACTCCAAGTAAGCTGAGAGAGAATCCAATACCTTGGGCAGCACTCTGTAATTCTGGGATGTGGAACTAATATTCCACTCCCTCTTTTCCCCCAAGGGAGAAACTGCACGCCTGGGTAATCTGTCTTGACACTGAGCTCTGCTGGGTTGGGGGAGGGGCTCATGTGGATAAAGTGAATTTGGTCATCTTGCTTCATTGCAGCTGTTCTCGACTTTGCCCTTGTCTGGGGTACTGCAACTTCTTAATTCTAATGTGGAATTCTCATAAACGTGTTTCGGTCCATATATTGTTGTTAAATTAGTTTTTCTGTGGGAGAACGAGTGCTGGGATTTCCTTTTCTGACATCTTGTGACTTCTTTAACTCTTTATTTAAGTATAATATGTGTACAGAAAAATGCAATTTCATAAGTATACAGCTAGATGATTCTTTTTTTTTTTTTTAGAAATTCACATTCTTTTATTTATTTATTTATGACTGTGTTGAGTCTTCGTTTCTGTGCGAGGGCTTTCTCTAGTTGCGGCAAGTGGGGACCACTCTTCGTCGCGGTGCGCGGGCCTCTCACCATCGCGGCCTCTCTTGTTGCGGAGCACAGGCTCCAGACGCGCAGGCTCAATAATTGTGGCTCACGGGCCCAGTTGCTCCGTGGCATGTGGGATCTTCCCAGACCAGGGCTCGAACCCGTGTCCCCTGCATTGGCAGGCAGATTCTCAACCACTGGGCCACCAGGGAAGCCCCGCTAGATGATTCTTACAAATTCAACAGACCGATGTGAATCTGTGCCCATAATGCCATCATATTTGAAAGACAATTTAGTTGTATATAAAACTATACGTTCAACATTCTATTCCTTCAGTGCTCTGTAATCTTACTCCATTGTCTTTTTGCATCCAGTCTAAATTGTTTCAGTCTGATGCCTTTTTACTTTTATTTTTTTTTAACATCTTTATTGGAGTGTAATTGCTTTACAATGGTGTGTTAGTTTCTGCTTTATAACAAAGTGAATCAGTTATACATATAAATATGTCCCCATATCTCTTCCCTCTTGCATCTCCCTCCCTCCCACCCTCCCTATCCCACCCTCCTAGGTGGTCACAAAGCACCAAGCTGATCTCCCTGTGCTATGTGGCTGCTTCCCACTAGCTATCTATTTTACATTTGGTAGTGTATATATGTCCATGACACTCTCTCATCCTGTCACATTTCACCCCTCCCCCTCCCCATATCCTCAAGTCCATTCTTTAGTAGGTCTGTGTCTTTATTCCCATCTTGTCACTAGGTTCTTCATGGCCCTTTTTTTTCCCCTTAGATTCCATATATATGTGTTAGCATACTGTAATTTTTTTTCTCTTTCTGACTTACTTCACTCTGTATGACAGACTCTAACTCCATCCACCTCATTACAAATACCTCCATTTCATTTCTTTTTATGGCTGAGTAATATTCCATTGTATATATGTGCCACATCTTCTTTATCCATTCATCCGATGATGGACACTTAGGTTGCTTCCATGTCCTGGCTATTGTAAATAGAGCTGCAATGAACATTTTGGTACATGACTCTTTTTGACCTATGGTTTTCTCAGGGTATATGCCCAGGAGTGGGATTGTTGGGTCGTATGGTAGTTCTATTTGTAGTTTTTTAAGGAACCTCCATACTGTTCTCCATAGTGGCTGTATCAATTTACATTCCCACCAACAGTGCAAGAGTGTTCCCTTTCCTCCACACCCTCTCCAGCATTTATTGTTTCTAGATTTTTTGATGATGGCCATTCTGACCGGTGTGAGATGATACCTCATTGTAGTTTTGATTTGCATTTCTCTAATGATTAATGATGTTGAGCATGCTTTCATGTGTCTGTTGGCCATCTGTATATCTTCTTTGGAGAAATGTCTATTTAAGTCTTCTGCCCATTTTTGGATTGGGTTGTTTGTTTTTTTGTTATTGAGCTGCATGAGCTGCTTGTAAATCTCGGAGATTAATCCTTTGTCAGTTGCTTCATTTGCAAATATTTTCTCCCATTCTGGGGGTTGTCTTTTGGTCTTGTTTATGGTTTCCTTTGCTGTGCAAAAGCTTTTAAGTTTCATTAGGTCCCATTTGTTTATTTGTGTTCTTATTTCCATTTCTCTAGGATCTGGGTCAAAAAGGATCTTGCTGTGATTTATGTCATAGAGTGTTCTGCCTATGTTTTCCTCTAAGAATTTTATAGTGTCTGGCCTTACACTTAGGTCTTTAATCCATTTTGAGTTTATTTTTGTGTATGGTGTCAGGGAGTGTTCTAATTTCATACTTTTACATGTACCTGTCCAATTTTCCCAGCACCACTTATTGAAGAGGCTGTCTTTTCTCCACTGTATATGCTTGCCTCCTTTATCAAAGATAAGGTGACCATATGTGCGTGGGTTTATCTCTGGGCTTTCTATCCTGTTCCATTGATCTATATTTCTGTTTTTGTGCCAGTACCAAACTGTCTTGATTACTGAAGCTTTGTAATATAGTCTGAAGTCAGGGAGCCTGATTCCTCCAGCTCCATTTTTCGTTCACAAGATTGCTTTGGCTATTCGGGGTCTTTTGTGTCTCCATACAAATTGTGAAATTTTTTGTTCTAGTTCTGTGAAAAATGCCAGTGGTAGTTTGATAGGGATTGCATTGAATATGTAGATTTCTTTGGGTAGTAGAGTCATTTTCACAATGTTGATTCTTCCAATCCAAGAACATGGTATACCTCTCCATCTATGTATCATCTTTAATTTCTTTCATCAGTGTCCTATAATTTTCTGCATACAGGTCTTTTGTCTCCTTAGGTAGGTTTATTCCTAGGTATTTTATTCTTTTTGTTGCAATGGTAAACGGGAGTGTTCTCTTAATTTCACTTTCAGATTTTTCATCATTAGTATATAGGAATGCAAGAGATTTCTGTGCATTAATTTTGTATCCTGCTACTTTACCAAATTCATTGATTAGCTCTAGTAGTTTTCTGGTGCCAGTTTTAGGATTCTCTATGTATAGTATCATGTCATCTGCAAACAGTGACAGCTTTACTTCTTCTTTTCCGATTTGGATTCCTTTTATTTCTTTTTCTTCTCTGATTGCTGTGGCTAACACTTCCAAAACTATGTTGAATAATAGTGGTGAGAGTGGGCAACCTTGTCTTGTTCCTGATCTTAGTGGAAATGGTTTCAGTTTTTCACCATTGAGGACAATGTTGGCTGTGGGTTTGTCATATATGGCCTTTATTATGTTGAGGAAAGTTCCCTCTATGCCTACTTTCTGCAGGGCTTTTATCATAAATGGGTGTTGAATTTTGTCGAAAGCTTTCTCTGCATCTATTGAGATGATCATATGGTTTTTCTCCTTCAATTTGTTAATATGATGTATTCACGTTGATTGATTTGCGTATATTGAAGAATCCTTGCATTCCTGGAATAAACCCCACTTGATCATGGTGTATGATCCTTTTAATGTGCTGTTGGATTCTGTTTGCTAGTATTTTGTTGAGGATTTTTGCATCTATGTTCATCAGTGATATTGGCCTGTAGTTTTCTTTCTTTGTGACATCTTTGTCTGGTTTTGGTATCAGGGTGATGGTGGCCTCGTAGAATGAGTTGGGGAGTGTTCCTCCCTCTGCAATATTTTGGAAGAGTTTGAGAAGGATAGGTGTTAGCTCTTCTCTAAATGTTTGATAGAATTCGCCTGTGAAGCCATCTGGTCCTGGGCTTTTGTTTGTTGGAAGATTTTGAATCACAGTTTCAATTTCAGTGCTTGTGATTGGTCTGTTCATATTTTCTATTTCTCCCTGGTTCAGTCTCGGTGGGTTGTGCATTTCTAAGAATCTGTCCATTTCTTCCAGGTTGTCCATTTTATTGGCATAGAGTTGCTTGTAGTAATCTCTCATGATCGTTTGTATTTCTGCAGTGTCAGTGGTTACTTCTCCTTTTTCATTTCTAATTCTATTGATTTGAGTCTTCTCCCTTTTTCTCTTGATGAGTCTGGCTAATGGTTTATCAATTTTGTTTATCTTCTCGAACAACCAGCTTTTAGTTTCATTGATTTTTGCTATTGTTTCCTTCATTTCTTTTTCATTTATTTCTGATCTGATCTTTATGATTTCTTTCCTTCTGCTAGGGTTTTTTTGCTCTTCTTTCTCTAATTGCTTTAGGTGCAAGGTTAGGTTGTTTATTCGAGATGTTTCCTGTTTCTTGATGTAGGCTTCTATTGCTATAAACTTCCCTCTTAGCACTGCTTTTGCTGCATCCCATAGGTTTTGGGTCGTCGTGTCTCCATTGTCACTTGTTTCTAGGTATTTTTTGATTTCCCCTTTGATTTCTTCAGTGATCACTTCGTTAATAAGTAGTGTATTGTGTAGCCTCCATGTGTTTGTATTTTTTACAGACCTTTTCCTGTAATTGATATCTAGTCTCATAGCGTTGTGGTCAGAAAAGATACTTGATACGATTTCAATTTTCTTAAATTTACCAAGGCTTGATTTGTGACCCAAGATATGATCTATCCTGGAGAATGTTCCATGAGCACTTGAGAAAAATGTGTATTCTGTTGTTTTTGGGTGGAATGTCCTATAAATATCCATTAAGTCCATCTTGTTTAATGTATCATTTAAAGCTTGTGTTTCCTTATTTATTTTCATTTTGGATGATCTGTCCATTGGTGAAAGTGGGGTGTTAAAGTCCCCTACTATGATTGTGTTACTGTCGATTTCCCCTTTTATGGCTGTTAGTATTTGCCTTATGTACTGAGGTGCTCCTATGTTGGGTGCATAAATATTTACAATTGTTATATCTTCTTCTTGGATCGATCCCTTGATCATTATATAGTGTCCTTCTTTGTCTCTTGTAATAGTCTTTATTTTAAAGTCTATTTTGTCTGATATGAGAATTGCTACTCCAGCTTTCTTTTGATTTCCATTTGCATGGAATATCTTTTTCCATCCCCTCACTTTCAGTCTGTATGTGTCTCTAGGTCTGAAGTGGGTCTCTTGTAGACAGCATATATATGGGTCTTGCTTTTGTATCCATTCAGCCAGTCTGTGTCTTTTGGTGGGAGCATTTAATCCATTTATATTTATGGTAATTATTGATATGTATGTTCCTATTCCCATTTTCTTAAATAGTTTATGTTTGTTATTGTAGGTGTTTTCCTTCTCTTGTGTTTCTTGCCTAGAGAAGTTCCTTTAGCATTTGTTGTAAAGCTGGTTTGGTGGTGCTGAACTCTCTCAGCTTTTGCTTGTCTGTAAAGGTTTTAATTTCTCCATCACATCTGAATGAGATCCTTGCTGGGTAGAGTAACCTTGGTTGTAGGTTTTTCTCCTTCATGACTTTAAGTATATCCTGCCACTCCCTTCTGGCTTGCAGAGTTTCTGCTGAAAGATCAGCTGTTAACCTTATGGGGATTCCCTTGTGTGTTATTTGTTGTTTTTCCCTTGCTGCTCTTAATATGTTTTCTTTATATTTAATTTTTGACAGTTTGATTAATATGTGTCTTGGCATGTTTCTCCTTGGATTTATCCTGTATGGGACTCTCTGTGCTTCCAGGACTTGATTAACTATTTCCTTTCCCATATTAGGGAAGTTTTCAACTATAATCTCTTCAAATATTTTCTCAGTCCCTTTCTTTTTCTCTTCTTCTTCTGGGACCCCTATAATTCGAATGTTGGTGCATTTAATGTTGTCCCAGAGGTCTCTGAGACTGTCCTCAGTTCTTTTCATTCTTTTTTCTTTATTCTGCTCTGCAGTAGCTATTTCCACTATTTTATTTTCCAGGTCACTTATCCGTTCTTCTGCCTCAGTTATTCCGCTATTGATCCCGTCTAGAGTATTTTTAATTTCATTTATTGTGTTTTTCATCATTGCTTGGTTCCTCTTTAGTTCTTCTACATCCTTGTTAAATGTTTCTTGCATTTTGTCTATTCTATTTCCAAGATTTTGGATCATCTTTACTATCATTATTCTGAATTCTTTTTCAGGTAGACTGCCTATTTCCTCTTCATCTGTTAGGTCTGGTGTGTTTTGACCCTGCTCCTTCACCTGCTGTGTGGTTTTTTGTCTTCTCATTTTGCTTATCTTACTGTGTTTGGGGTCTCCTTTTCACAGGCTGCAGGTTCGTAGTTCCCGTTGCTTTTGGTATCTGTCCCCAGTGGCTAAGGTTGGTTCAGTGTGTTGTGTAGGCTTCCTGGTGGAGGGGACTAGTGCCTGTGTTCTGGTGGATGAGGTTGGATTTTGTCTTTCTGGTGGGCACGTCCACGTCTGGTGGTGTGTTTTGGGGTGTCTGTGGCCTTATTATGATTTTAGGCAGCCTCTCTGCTAATGGATGGGGCTGTATTCCTGTCTTGCTAGTTGTTTGGCATAGGGTGTCCAGCACTGTAGCTTGCTGGTCGTTGAGTTAAGCTGGGTCTTGATGTTGAGATGGAGATCTCTGAGAGATTTGCACCGTTTGGTGTTACGTGGAGAAGGGAGGTCTCATGTGGACCAGTGTCCTGAAGTTGGCTCTCCCACCTCAGAGGCACAGCCCTGATGCCTGGCTGGAGCACCAAGAGCCTTTCGTCCACATGGCTCAGAATAAAAAGGAGAAAAAAATAGAAAGAAAGAAAGAAAGAGGATAAAATAAAATAAAATAAAGCTATTATAATAAAAAATAAGAAAAAAAATTATTAAGAATAAATGTATTCAGAAAAAATTTTTTTTAATTTTTAAAAATAGATTTATTAATTTTTTGTAGTAAAAAATAAGAAAAAAATTATTAAGAAAAAACTTTATTAAGAAAAAATGTTTAATTTTTTAAAATAAAAAATATGAAAAAACTTATTAAAAATTTTTTTTAATTTCTAAAAATAGAAAATAAGGGAAAAATTATTAAGAAAACATTTATTAGGAAAAAATTTTTTTTGAGTAAACAAAAAAACAAACAAACAAAAAAAACACGGACGGACCTAACCCTAGGACTAATGGTGAAAGCAAAGCTATACAGACAAAATCTCACCCAGAAGCATACACATATACACTCACAAAAAAAGGAAAAGGGGAAAAATTAATATATTCTGCTCCCAAAGTCCACCTCTTGAATTTGGGATGATTCGTTGTCTATTCAGGTATTCAACAGATGCAGGCACATCAAGTTGTTTGTGGAGCTTTAACCCACTGCTTCTGAGGCTGCTGGGAGAGACTTCCCTTTCTCTTCTTTGTTCGTACAGCTCCCGGAGTTCAGCTTTGGATTTGGACCCGCCTCTGCGTGTAGGTCGCCTGAGGGCGTCTGTTCCCCGCCCAGACAGGACGGGGTTAAAGAAGCAGCTGCTTTGGGGGCTCTGGCTCACTCAGGCCGGGGGGAGGGAGCGGTATGGAGGAGGCGGGGCAAGCCTGCGGCGGCAGAGGCCGGCGTGACATTGCAGCAGCCTGAGGTGCGCCGTGCGTTCTCCCGGGGAAGTTGTCCCTGGATCACGGGACCCTGGCAGTGGCGAGCTGCACAGGCTCCCGGGAGGGGCGGTGTGTAGAGTGACCTGTGCTCGCACACAGGCTTCTTGGTGGCGGCAGCAGCAGCCTTAGCGTCTCCCGCCCGTCTCTGGGGTCCGCACTGATAACCGCGGCTCACGCCCGCCTCTGGGGTCCACGCTTAGAGCCGCGGCTCACGCCCGTCTCCGGAGCTCGTTTAGGCGGCGCTCTGAATCCCCTCTCCTTGCGCGCCACGAAACAAAGAGGCAAGAAAAAGTCTCTTGCCTCTTCGGCAGCTGCAGACTTTTTCCTGGACTCCCTCCCGGCTAGCACCGAAGCCCGAGCCTCAGCTCTCAGCCCCCACCCGCCCCGGCGGCTGAGCAGACAAGCCTCTCGGGCTGGTGAGCGCTGCTCGGCGCCGAGCCTCTGTGCGGGAATCTCTCCATTTTTCCCTCTGTGCCCCTGTTGCTGTGGGATCTGTGCTGATAGCCACGGCTCGCGCCCGCCTCTGGGGTCCGCGCTGATAGCCGCGGCTCGCGCCCGTCTCTGGAGTTCGTTTAGGCGGCGCTCTGAATCCCCTCTCCTTGCGCGCCGCGAAACAAAGAGGCAAGAAAAAGTCTCTTGCCTCTTCGGCAGCTGCAGACTTTTTCCCGGACTCCCTCTCGGCTAGCACCGAAGCCCGAGCCTCAGCTCCCAGCCCCCGCCCGCCCCGGCGGCTGAGCAGACAAGCCTCTCGGGCTGGTGAGTGCCACTCAGCACCGCTCCTCCATGCGGGAATCTCTCCGCTTTGCCCTCCGCACCCCTGTGGCTGCGCTCTCCTCCGTGGCTCCGAAGCTTCCCCCCTCTGCCACCCACAGTCTCTGCCCACGAAGGGGCTTCCTAGTGTGTGGAAACCTTTCCTCCTTCACAGCTCCCTCCCACTGGTGCAGGTCCTGTCCCTATTCTTTTGTCTCTGTTTTTTCTTTTTTCTTTTGCCCTACCCAAGTACGTGGGGAGTCTCTTGCCTTTTGGGAGTTCTGACGTCTTCTGCCAGCGTTCAGTGGGTGTTCTGTAGGAGCAGTTCCACGTGTAGATGTATTTCTATTGTATCTGTGGGAAGGAAGGTGATCTCCTCGTCTTACTCTTCCGCCATCTTGCCCCTCTCTCCATGACTCTTTTTGAATTATGGTTTTCTCAGGGTATATGCCCAGTAGTGGGATTTTTGGGTCATATGGTAGTTCTATTTTTAGTTTTTTAAGGAACCTCCATACTGTTAGACATTTATTCTGTCTTCTGCTTGCCCCATTATCTGTTGCTCCAGGCATGTGCAGGTAGTGTATGTACTTTATATACTTTATGTACTTTATATACTTCCAACAAACAACACCGAACACAGCTCCAGCCTGAAGAGAGCTCTGAAAGGTGCAAAAGAAGGTTAGCCCCTCAGCCAGGTGTTCAGGAAGCTGCAAGACAAGTCAGAAGACACAATCACAATTCTTTGAGAACAAGGCTTACATTTCCCCCTCTGATAGCAGCCAGCCATACCAGGAATGAGAGATACCATCCATCCCCTTAGCTACCTCTGATCTGGGGAATGGGATATGATAGGTGAGTATGCACAAATGTGGTAATGCTCTCTGCTGAAATTTAGCAATTTCTTTCCTCTTTATGTACTCCCTGGTTGTTATATGTTTTTTTTAAATTAAATTCCAGAGTTCTAAAAATTGTTTCTGTAAGTTTTTGACAGCTTAATCATTGTTTTAGTGGAGGTACACTTTTTTGAAGTTTCATACTCTGCTGCTTTTGGTGATGTCACTCTTTGTATTTAACATCACAATTGCATTGATATTTTTACCAAAAAAAACCAAACAACACCACATCTTCCTTGTTAATAACAGAAAAATTAACCTAGGCATTTCAAGGTTATCAATCAGGAAGAGTAAAATCACTAGGTCCAGTGACATTGTTGGTATTGTTAGTATTGATAATGTTAGAAATGTCCATCTCCATTCCGCCATTTACTAGCTGTATGAACTTGAGCAAGGCAGCCTCTCTGAGCCTCAGTATCTAGTTTGTAAAATGGGAATAATAATAATAGTAGATACCTTGTAGGATTGTAGTGAGAATGAAATAAGATAATGTAGTGTTGGGCAGAAGGCCAGCCAAATAATGATTGCTTAGTGAATGATAACTGTTGTGGTTCTTCCTAAAAATGATTATAGTATAGCTGCTTCTAATCCATGTTGCATCATAATGCAAAAATACCTTAGCAAACTAAGATCCAAATTAAAATATGAAAAGTGGATAAAATATTGATACTAACTACCCTGGCCTTCAGTGAATCTGCTGTTCTGTTCTGGGCTAAGCATCTCCAGGGATGAACTAAAATTGAATGGTATTTTTGGGTGGATGATGGTAGGAAGGCCGTCAAGATATATCTTACCATTGCATTTGCCTTGCTGTCATATTTATGCCTGCATCTGTTAGCTTTAGACTATAAACTCCTAAAACGTGAGGAACACTTATTTAAATTTTTTGTTGTGTGCACTATGTAAGTTAAAAACCTTTTTATATTGCAACAGTGTATCCAATCTAAGAAGGTTGATATGGCAATTTAGAGCAAGGTTTGTTTACTCTTGAAACATTCTTAGAGTGACTTTATGGCTCTAGGTGCTTCTCTTGAAGGCATTTAGAAAAATATACTGCTCATAAAATGCTTCTAAGAGAGCTGTCAAGTTTCTTCCCAGCATTCTTTGAAAACAACTGTTCTAGTCATTGTATGAATTATGGTCACCTTATGAATTTTCAAAGTGCAATTGAAAAGAAGAGTGGATATTTTTAGAAAAAACTCTTGACATGTTTTCAGGGCTCAAATAGATAAATGAGAGGCAGCAAAATTAAGACATTTTTGTGTATATACTTTTGAAGGGGTGCAATATCTTTTGAAAAGTTTCCTTTTGTTTTCATTTGAGAAACTAAGTCAATTGTTTTGGACAATAATTGTGTTACCAGAAATACACATTTGTGTTCTATATCTTGTCTCTGTTCAATAAGACCATGAGGAGATAATGAGTAGAGGTTAGCAGCCTTCTCAGGTTTGAGTGCCATTAGCAGTACTAAACTAACAAAAAAAAAAGGCAGAAGAGAAAGAGAAATCTACGAACACATAAGAAGAGAGCAAAAGGAGGTAGCAAAGAGATAAAGAGGAGTTACCCATGTTGAGGGGAGTGGCACATTGCTATCAGCCTGAAATGTGTGTGTTTACCTACCTCTGCAGCAGAAATTAACTTTTAGCATGCTAGAAAGAGACTATGGATAAGCCAAAAGGAATTTAAAATGCACAAAACCAAATACCTTCTTCAAAATACCTTTTCCATCTAGTGCTCAGCAGGAACTCATTAGGTATCATTTGTAAGCCCTGGAGTTGAGTTTATGTTTATATCAGTACTTTTAGTATGTACCTGTGTTAATAAGCAAAGATTATGTCACATATTTCCTACCAAAGGACTGCCTGTTATTAGATTTTGTTGGAGTGCATATAAAGAAAGCTAAAGTATTTTGGATATGACCTGCATAGTTGAGCCTTGCAGAATGACCCGAGTAAATGAAAATCCTATCTTGTATGAGTTTAGGGTAATTTTCCAGGTAATTTGCTCATCAGTGGCAATCTGATACATCTGTAAAAGGCAACAAACATAAATGAGAGCATTTACAGAAAAGTATAACTAAACAAAGTGGCAGGTCTGCTACTGATTCAAATGGTCCAGCTATGGAACTTAAAGTTAAGAAATGTGCTTGAGAGTTTTCTTCCACATCCATATTAGTAAACATAAAGACTGAAAGTTGAAACTGTAAAGTAGCAAAAAAATAGGTCCAATTCCACTTTCTCAACTTCTTTTGCATTATCTCAGCATTCCAGCTGCAGTGTGAAATGTATGGTAATGTCTCCATTCTGTGCACAAACACAATAGGGCTAGGAATCTTAGAAGCACTGAGAGATTCATACCAATTTCCTAAAGTTCTAATGAACGAGCCCAGTGAAATAATTCACTATTAAATGTGTCTAAAATACGCCCTTGGTGAATTACTCTTAGTGTGATGAGGTTCTCTTTATGCGTTTTCCCCCTAATTTCATGATTTAAAATGAATTGGTTCTGAAGGTTTTTGTTGTTGTTGTTGTTTTTCTTTCTTTTTTTTTAAATACTTTTTAACATTCAGTCATTAGTTTTTATTGCTCTGAATTTGGCAAATGCCTTGTAATTCTTTGTTACTTTATTAGCAAACAGCATGGAATTTCACACCACTTAGATGAAACATATGAAGCAGAGAACAGGTTTCATGATGACAAAAATGTGATAATAAATGAGTTTCTTATATGAATGGGGAACAAGGTCTAAACTTTCTTCACAGAAGTTGCCTAAACAAACATAAAAACTATGAAGAGTTTTTGCACAAACTGCTAAATAGGCCTTGCTGCTGGTGTTATGCCCTCAGAGATGTAAAAATTTGGTAGATAAAAGGAAAACTGGTTGAGGAAGAGGGGAATTCTGTGGATAATTTTTGTTCATGAGTTGATTTTCTGTGATGGTGGTGGTGGTGATTTTTTTGTGGAGGTGTTTTCTTTTGTTTTGCTATGGCGTTCTCAGAATCCTTAGAGGCTGCAGGGATTTCAGAAATCATCCAGAGCAGGAGGTGGCTGTAGGGAATTTTAGAAATCATCTAGAGCAGGAATCAGCAGTCTATGGCCATTGAGCCAAATTCAGTATGCCACCTATGTTTGCGAGGCCTCTGTGCTAAGAATTTTTTTTACATTTGTTAATGGTTGGGAAAACAATCAAAAGAAGAATAATTTTTTGTGACAGATGACAATATGAAATTCAGATTTCAGTGTCTGTAAATAAAGTTTTATTTGAGCACAGCCACACTCATTCGTGTGGCACAAAAACAGCCACAGCTGTTTTTGTGCCACAGTGACAGAGTTGAGTAGTTGTGACACAGGTTATATGCCTGCAAACTCTAAAATATTTGCTTTCTGGCCCTTTAGAGAAAAAAAATTGCTAATCCCTGTTCTAGAGTCATCAAATTTTATAGCAATGTAGTTCAACCTGATGGTTTTGTGGTGTTTTTTTTTTAACATCTTTATTGAAGAATAATTGACTTACAATGGTGTGCCAGTTTCTGCTTTATAACAAAGTGAATCAGTTATACATATACATATGTTCCCATATCTCTTCCCTCTTGCGTCTCCCTCCCTCCCACCCTCCCTATCACACCCCTCTAGGTGATCACAAAGTACCGAGCTGACCTCCCTGTGCTATGCGGCTGCTTCCCACTAGCTATCTATTTTACATTTGGTAGTGTATATATGTCCATGACACTCTCTCACCCTGTCACATCTCACCCCCCCCCCCCCATATCCTCAAGTCCATTCTCTAGTAGGTCTGTGTCTTTATTCCCGTCTTGCCACTAGGTTCTTCATGACCTTTTTTTTCCCCTTAGATACCATATATATGTGCTAGCATACTGTAATTGTTTTTCTCTTTCTGACTTACTTCACTCTGTATGACAGTCTCTAACTCCATCCACATCATAACAAATACCTCCATCTCATTTCTTTTTATGGCTGAGTAATATTCCATTGTATATATGTGCCACATCTTCTTTATCCATTCATCTGTCGATGGACATTTAGGTTGCTTCCATGTCCTAGCTATTGTAAATAGAGCTGCAATGAACATTTTGGTACATGACTCTTTTTGAACTATGGTTTTCTCAGGGTATATGCCCAGTAGTGGGATTGCTGGGTCGTATGGTAGTTCTATTTTTAGTTTTTTAAGGAACCTCCATACTGTTCTCCATAGTGGCTGTATCAATTTACATTCCCACCAACAGTGCAAGAGTGTTCCCTTTTCTCCACACCCTCTCCAGCATTTATTGTTTCTAGATTTTTTGATGATGGCCATTCTGACTGGTGTGAGATGATATCTCATTGTAGTTTTGATTTGCATTTCTCTAATGATTAATGATGTTGAGCATTCTTTCATGTGTCTGTTGGCCATCTGTATATCTTCTTTGGAGAAATGTCTGTTTAGGTCTTCTGGCCATTTTTGGATTGGGTTGTTTGTTTTTTTGTTATTGAGCTGCATGAACTGCTTGTAAATCTTGGAGATTAATCCTCTGTCAGTTGCTTCATTTGCAAATATTTTCTCCCATTCTGAGGGTTGTCTTTTGGTCTTGTTTATGGTTTCCTTTGCTGTGCAAAAGCTTTTAAGTTTCATTAGGTCCCATTTGTTTATTTGTGTTCTTATTTCCATTTCTCTGGGAGCTGGGTCAAAAAGAATCTTGCTGTGATGTATGTCATAGAGTGTTCTGCCTATGTTTTCCTCTAAGAGTTTGATAGTGTCTGGCCTTACACTTAGGTCTTTAATCCATTTTGAGTTTATTTTTGTGCATGGTGTCAGGGAGTGTTCTAATTTCATACTTTTACATGTATCTGTCCAATTTTCCCAGCACCACTTATTGAAGAGGCTGTCTTTTCTCCACTGTATATGCTTGCCTCCTTTATCAAAGATAAGGTGACCATATGTGCGTGGGTTTATCTCTGGGCTTTCTATCCTGTTCCATTGATCTATATTTCTGTTTTTGTGCCAGTACCAAACTGTCTTAATTACTGTAGCTTTGTAATATAGTCTGAAGTCAGGGAGCCTGATTCCCCCAGCTCCATTTTTCGTTCTCAAGATTGCTTTGGCTCTGCGGGGTCTTTTGTGTTTCCATACAAATTGTGAAATTTTTTGTTCTAGTTCTGTGAAAAATGCCAGTGGTAGTTTGATAGGGATTGCATTGAATCTGTAGATTGCTTTGGGTAGTAGAGTCATTTTCACAATGTTGATTCTTCCAATCCAGGAACATGGTATATCTCTCCATCTATTTGTATCATCTTTAATTTCTTTCATCAGTGTCTTATAATTTTCTGCATACAGGTCTTTTGTCTCCTTAGGTAGGTTTATTCCTAGATATTTTATTCTTTTTGTTGCAATGGTAAACGGGAGTGTTTTCTTAATTTCACTTTCAGATTTTTCGTCATTAGTGTATAGAAATGCAAGAGATTTCTGTGCATTCATTTTGTATCCTGCTACTTTACCAAATTCATTGATTAGCTCTAGTAGTTTTCTGGTAGCATCTTTAGGATTCTCTATGTATAGTATCATTTCATCTGCAAACAGTGACAGCTTTACTTCTTCTTTTCCGATTTGGATTCCTTTTATTTCTTTGTCTTCTCTGATTGCTGTGGCTAACACTTCCAAAACTATGTTGAATAATAGTGGTGAGGGTGGGCAACCTTGTCTTGTTCCTGATCTTAGTGGAAATGGTTTCAGTTTTTCACCATTGAGGACGATGTTGGCTGTGGGTTTGTCATATATGGCCTTTATTATGTTGAGGAAAGTTCCCTC
Source organism: Balaenoptera musculus (assembly GCF_009873245.2). Taxonomy (NCBI): domain Eukaryota; kingdom Metazoa; phylum Chordata; class Mammalia; order Artiodactyla; family Balaenopteridae; genus Balaenoptera; species Balaenoptera musculus. The sequence goes on along the minus strand of NC_045806.1, from coordinate 61,211,500 downwards.
TATGCCTACTTTCTGCAGGGCTTTTATCATAAATGGGTGTTGAATTTTGTCGAAAGCTTTCTTTGCATCTATTGAGATGATCATATGGTTTTTCTCCTTCAGTTTGTTAATATGGTGTATCACATTGATTGATTTGCGTATATTGAAGAATCCTTGCATTCCTGGGATAAACCCCACTTGATCATAGTGTATGATCCTTTTAATATGCTGTTGGATTCTGTTTGCTAGTATTTTGTTGAGGATTTTTGCATCTCTGTTCATCAGTGATATTGGCCTGTAGTTTTCTTTCTTTGTGACATCTTTGTCTGGTTTTGGTATGAGGGTGATGGTGGCCTCGTAGAATGAGTTTGGGAGTGTTCCTCCCTCTGAAATATTTTGGAAGAGTTTGAGAAGGATAGGTGTTAGCTCTTCTCTAAATGTTTGATAGAATTCACCTGTGAAGCCATCTGGTCGTGGGCTTTTGTTTGTTGGAAGGTTTTTAATCACAGTTTCAATTTCAGTGCTTGTGATTGGTCTGTTCATATTTTCTATTTCTTCCTGGTTCAGTCTCGGCAGTTTGTGCATTTCTAAGAATCTGTCCATTTCTTCCAGGTTGTCCATTTTATTGGCATAGAGTTGCTTGTAGTAATCTCTCATGATCGTTTGTATTTCTGCAGTGTCAGTGGTTACTTCTCCTTTTTTATTTCTAATTCTATTGATTTGAGTCTTCTCTCTTTTTCTCTTGATGAGTCTGGCTAATGGTTTATCAATTTTGTTTATCTTCTCAAAGAACCAGCTTTTAGTTTCATTGATTTTTGCTATTGTTTCCTTCATTCTTTTTTCATTTATTTCTGACCTGATCTTTATGATTTCTTTCCTTCTGCTAGCTTTGGGGTTTTTTTGTTTTTCTTTCTCTAATTGCTTTAGGTGCAAGGTTAGGTTGTTTATTCGAGATGTTTCCTGTTTTTGAGGTAGACTTGTATTGCTATAAACTTCCCTCTTAACACTGCTTTTGCTGCATCCCATAGGTTTTGGGTCGTCGTATCTCCATTGTCATTTGTTTCTAGGTATTTTTTGATTTCCCCTTTGATTTCTTCAGTGATCACTTCGTTATTAAGTAGTGTATTGTGTAGCCTCCATGTGTTTGTATTTTTTACACATCTTTTCCTGTAATTGATATCTAGTCTCATAGTGTTGTGGTCAGAAAAGATACTTGTTACGATTTCAATTTTCTCAAATTTACCAAGGCTTGATTTGTGACCCAAGATATGATCTATCCTGGAGAATGTTCCATGAGCACTTGAGAAAAATGTGTATTCTGTTGTGTTTGGGTGGAATGTCCTATAAATATCAATTAAGTCCATCTTGTTTAATGTATCATTTAAAGCTTGTGTTTCCTTATTTATTTTCATTTTGGATGATCTGTCCATTGGTGAAAGTGGAGTGTTAAAGTCCCCTACTATGATTGTGTTGCTGTCGATTTCCCCTTTTATGGCTGTTAGTATTTGCCTTATGTATTGAGGTGCTCCTATGTTGGGTGCATAAATATTTACAATTGTTATACCTTCCTCTTGGATCGATCCCTTGATCATTATATAGTGTCCTTCTTTGTCTCTTGTAATAGTCTTTATTTTAAAGTCTATTTTGTCTGATATGAGAATTGCTACTCCAGCTTTCTTTTGATTTCCATTTGCATGGGATATCTTTTTCCATCCCCTCACTTTCAGTCTGTATATGTCTCTAGGTCTGAAGTGGGTCTCTTGTAGACAGCATATATATGGGTCTTGCTTTTGTATCCATTCAGCCAGTCTGTGTCTTTTGGTGGGAGCATTTAATCCATTTACATTTAAGGTAATTATCGATATGTATGTTCCTATTCTTAAATAGTTTATGTTTGTTATTGTAGGTGTTTTCCTTCTCTTGTGTTTCTTGCCTAGAGCAGTTCCTTTAGCATTTGTTGTAAAGCTGGTTTGGTGGTGCTGAACTCTCTCAGCTTTTGCTTGTCTGTAAAGTTTTAATTTCTCCATCAAATCTGAATGAGATCCTTGCTGGGTAGAGTAACCTTGGTTGTAGGTTTTTCTCCTTCATGACTTTAAGTATATCCTGCCACTCCCTTCTGGCTTGCAGAGTTTCTGCTGAAAGATCAGCTGTTAACCTTATGGGGATTCCCTTGTGTGTTATTTGTTGTTTTTCCCTTGCTGCTTTTAATATGTTTTCTTTATATTTAATTTTTGAAAGTTTGATTAATATGTGTCTTGGCGTGTTTCTCCTTGGGTTTATCCTGTATGGGACTCTCTGTGCTTCCAGGACTTGATTAACTATTTCCTTTCCCATATTAGGGAAGTTTTCAACTATAATCTCTTCAAATATTTTCTCAGTCCCTTTCTTTTTCTCTTCTTCTTCTGGGACCCCTATAATTCGAATGTTGGTGCGTTTAATGTTGTCCCAGAGGTCTCTGAGACTGTCCTCAGTTCTTTTCATTCTTTTTTCTTTATCCTGCTCTGCAGTAGTTATTTCCACCATTTTATCTTCCAGGTCACTTATCCTTTCTTCTGCCTCAGTTTTTCTGCTATTGATCCCATCTAGAGTATTTTTAATTTCATTTATTGTGTTTTTCATCGTTCCTTGGTTCCTCTTTAGTTCTTCTACGTCCTGTTAAATGTTTCTTGCATTTTGTCTATTCTATTTCCAAGATTTTGGATCATCCTTACTATCATTATTCTGAATTCTTTTTCAGGTAGACTACCTATTTCCTCTTCATTTCTTAGGTCTGGTGTGTTTTGACCCTGCTCCTTCATCTGCTGTGTGTTTTTCTGTCGTCTCATTTTGCTTATCTTACTGTGTTTGGGGTCTCTTTTTGACAGGCTGCAGGTTCGTAGTTCCTGTTGTTTTTGGTATCTGTCCCCAGTGGCTAAGGTTGGTTCAGTGGGTTGTGTAGGCTTCCTGGTGGAGGGGACTAGTGCCTGTGTTCTGGTGGATGAGGCTTGATCTTGTCTTTTTGGTGGGCCTGTCCACGTCTGGTGGTGTATTTTGGGGTGTCTGTGGCCTTATTATGATTTTAGGCAGCCTCTCTGCTAATGGATGGGGCTGTGTTCCTGTCTTGCTAGTTGTTTGGCATAGGGTGTCCAGCACTGTAGCTTGCTGGTCGTTGAGTGAAGCTGGGTCTTGATGTTGAGATGGAGATCTCTGAGAGATTTTCGCTGTTTGGTATTACGTGGAGCTGGGAGGTCTCTTGTGGACCAGTGTCCTGAAGTTGGCTCTCCCACCTCAGAGGCACGGCCCTGATGCCTGGCTGGAGCGCCAAGAGCCTTTCATCCACACGGCTCAGAGTAAAAGGGAGAAAAAATAGAAAGAAAGAAAGAGGCTATAATATGGTGAAGTAAAATAAAGCTATTATAAAGCAAAGCTATACAGACACAATCTCACCCAGAAGCATATACATATACACTCACAAAAAAAGGAAAAGGGGAAAAATTAATATATCCTGCTCCCAAAGTCCACCTCCTGAATTTGGGATGATTCGTTGTCTATTCAGGTATTCAACAGATGCAGGCACATCAAGTTGTTTGTGGAGTTTTAATCCACTGCTTCTGAGGCTGCTGGGAGAGATTTCCCTGTCTCTTCTTTGTTCGCACAGCTCCCGGGGTTCAGCTTTGGATTTGGACCCACCTCTGCGTGTAGGTCGCCTGAGGTCGTCTGTTCCCCGCCCAGACAGAACTGGGTTAAAGGAGCAGCTGCTTCAGGGGCTCTGGCTCACTCAGGCCGGGGGGAGGGAGGGGTACAGAGGAGGCGGGGCGAGCCTGCGGCGGCAGAGGCGTCATGACATTGCAGCAGCCTGAGGCGCCCCGTGCGTTCTGCCGGGAATGTTGTCCCTGCATCACGGGACCCTGACAGTGGCGGGCTGCACCGGCTCCCAGGAGGGGCAGTGTGGAGGGTGACCTGTGCTCGCAGACAGGCTTTTTGGTGGTGGCAGCAGCAGCCTTAGCGTCTCATGCCCGTCTCTGGGGTCCGCGCTGATCGCCACGGCTCGCGCCTGTCTCTGGAGTTCATTTAGGGGCACTCTGAATCCCCTCTCCTTGCGCGCCGCGAAACAAAGAGGCAAGAAAAAGTCTCTTGCCTCTTTGGCAGCTGCAGACTTTTTCCTGGACTCCCTCCCGGCTAGCTGTGGTGCACTAACCCCTTCAGGCTGTGTTCACGCCGCCAACCCCAGTCCTCTCCCTGCGATCCGACCGAAGCCGGAGCCTCAGCTCCCAGCCCCGCCCGCCCCGGCGGGTGAGCAGACAAGCCTCTCGGGCTGGTGAGTGTTGCTCAGCGCCGAGCCTCTGTGCGGGAGTCTCTCTGCTTTGCCCTCCGCACCCCTGTGGCTGCGCTCTCCTCCATGGCTCCGAAGCTTCCCCCCTCTGCCACCCGCAGTCTCTGCCTGCGAAGGGGCTTCCTAGTGCGTGGAAATCTTTCCTCCTTCACAGCTCCCTCCCACTGGTGCAGGTGCCGTCCCTATTCTTTTGTCTCTGTTATTTCTTTTTTCTTTTGCCCTACCCAAGTACGTGGGGAGTTTCTTGCCTTTTGGGAGGTCTGACGTTTTCTGCCAGCGTTCAGTGGGTGTTCTGTAGGAGCAGTTCCACGTGTAGATGTATTTCTGCTGTATCTGTGGGAAGGAAGGTGATCTCCGCGTCTTACTCTTCCGCCATATTCTCTGTGAACCCCGGTTTTGTGGTTTAATGAATGAATACTTAGGTGATGCGAGCTGCCCAAGATCCTTGAGCTATTTATTCATTCATTCAACACACATTTATTGAATATCTAACACAATGAAGGAAATCCTTTTATCCTTCAACTTACAGTTGAGAAATATAATTACAAAATCTAAGAAGTCAGTCTAACATTTTCTCTCCTCTCCCTTTCCTCCTCTTACCCCTCAGGTCCCCCACCCACCTCCCCCCTTACTTCCTCTCCTTTTCTCCATACCCCTCCCCCCACAGCTAGTTTCTAAGAAGTTGGGAAGAAAACCAAGTTTAAATAACATTTATTTCAGACTTTTAAACTTTTAAAGTAAGTTAAATGTAATTTTAAATTATGTTTCTCTTTAAAAATGTATCAAGAGCTTAATTTTAAATGTTTTAGGTTTATAATGATCAGATGATAACAATATTCATGCATGACTGTTTGATACTGTTAAGCATTACATGCATCATGGATGGGTAATTGTAAACTTAGTTCTGTTTCCAAAGCCTCAGGAATGCAGAATATATAATTGACTCCAAAATCCCTGATGGGTTGACAGTTTATAAATTGCTCTTTAATCTCTGTTTATTATTAGGTAATTCTTCAAGTGTCATAAACACTGAACATAACTTGTATTATGAAAGCTAACTATTCTAAAGAAGGATGCAATCATATTTAGTAATCACTAAAGAGTTATTTAATAGGATTATTTTTAGTAAAATTGAATTTTTACCTTAAAGGAAAAATGCAATTGTAATGGAATAGGTTTTGATTTTATTAGCCTCCGATGCTTGAATCTTAGTCTCATTTATGTGGAGGTAGTTCTGTCTGCTAGATTGATGGTTTTAGTGCTGATAAAATTTTTGTAAATAATAATTGAATGTCTACACAGAGCAAGATATTGTGCCCATGCAATTGTCTATCGAGGATTAATATTTTTATTAATTAGTGGACAGATAGTTCTGTTCTAGATGAGAGCGTACATTATTATGCTTGGATGCCACAGAATCCTTGACTTTTAGGTTCTTCCAGAATTTCTTCTTTTTTTAGGTAAAATAAACATGACTCTCCAGTGTTTTAACTTACATGCCTCTTCAAATGGACTGGCAGATTGTCATTTTCAGAATACTGCATTTGTATGGTATCTGTGAACAGTAGTCATGTCTGTTATTTTCAGTAATATATGATTTATTTCTGTGTGTGTCTTTGGAGGGATGGTGTTATAAATAAATTCAGAGGCTAGATTTATTGAAGAAATAAACACAAGCTTCTCAATTAAGATTTTTAAAATCCAAGTAATAACTGAAGCATTTTCACTTTATTCCATAAAAATCACAGAATTTTAGAGTTGAAAGGGACCTTAGAGAGCATCTAGGCCAACCCTCTAATTTTCAAATCAAGTTTCAAAGAATTAATCATCTTGTTTTCCCTTGTTGCCCTCCTCCATTTAAGTTTTTTGTTGTTGTTGTTGTTTGTTTTGCTATAAACCCCTTCCTTCAGAGTTGTAAAAGTAGAGTTAATCCCTAACTTACAAATATATTGTGTTTCAGAAGTGTTTGTAAGTCTGTTGTTTAGAAGTCAGAACATTTTTTTCCATAGAAACAATATTTTAATTAGTGGTGGGACTAGCCCTCAAAAGGAGTTAACACATTATGTGACTGTTGTTTTTGTTTTTGCTTTTGCAATGAAAGATGTTTTAAATAATCAATGCTGATCTTCTCTGGGGAACAGGAAGGAGATGGCATTGTAGAGGAGCATGTCAGGGGCTTTCTTTTTATCTGTTATTTCTTAGGTGAGGTAGCGAATACATGTTGTGTTCATTATATTGTTTTCTGAGCTTTTTATATGCCTGATATAGTTCATAATTTTACAATGCTATCTTAGTAATAAAAGTTCAGTTTGAACGTGAACATTTAAAAATTATTTACCTTGAATCCTGATGCATAAGGGAAACATGGTTTGATTAGAGAAGGATAGAGATAGCTAGAAATTTTGAAGGGGTTTTATGGGTACTTTCAAGGGCTTAGATTTTTTGATAAATTATCTTTATTTTGACCAATATCATTTTAGAAAGTATGTTTTTGCTGTTAATTTAAATGTGTCATCAACATTTATCTTTTACCTATTGGCCATATATAGGCAACGTTTCGAGAGAGAATAAAGCAGGTGGATAGTCATTGTGAGATAGCTGGGTAAATTTTGAAAGGCAAAGAAGATTAAATTGCATATGCATGTGTAGACATATGCGAGATCTTGCTTGAAATATAGTTACTTGAACTGGGGGCTTATGAAAAATAGGAAAATGAGGGAGTAAAGCTTGTATGAGGTCTGAGTAGGGTGAAAGACAGTGAGGAAAACAATTGAGTTAAGCACCAGAAAGGTATCATTGACAGTAGAAGGCTTATAGAGGTTTGAGGGTACATGGCATGTTGTAGGAGCTTGGGTTTGGCAAGACAGTGTGCAAATAGCTATTAGTATTTTTGAAATTTTTATAATTCAGGGAATGCCTTATGTATTTACAAGTATACATAAACAGAAACCGCTACCATTCATTACATTCTAGAAAACAACTGAGTTAATTTTCTCAATAATTTGGTTAGCTTTTTTGTGTGTATGGAGGTTGTTTTTTGGTTGATTTAATTTTTGCTCTTTTGCAGTATACAACATTGACTTTTATATAATGACATTAATCCATTTGTACAACTCATGTATAGCTTAGGGAAAACCTAAGTACTACCTGCCTTTTGAGAGATTCTTGACCTAAGAAGCAAATTTTTCTTCACTAAATTGATGGTGCATTTTAGAAGGATGCGTGTCCATTCTACAGATGTCTATTTTTTATTCTGCTTTCTTTCAACTCCACTTCTGGAATATTATCAAGACAAAAAATTGGCCCAAGAATCCATCACCTGGTTACAAACCTTGGCAAAAGTGATCTTGTGACCAGTATCTAAATTTAGCGTTCACATTAAGACTAAAGAGGGATCACACACAAGGTAGAACATAATAAAATACAGTAAAGAGAGGAGTGTTTGAAAAGATCATAGAAGCCATTTAAGAAAGAAATGGGGTTGAAGACTTCATCGGAGGCTTTCAGAAACAAAGAGAAACCTAGAGAGAAAGAGGGTAAAAAGAAAGTACAATTTGACACTTTTAATGGGTAATATAATTTACTTTATATCTGGACCACACATTTTATTTTTTACCTTTTTAGGTATGTATTAGAAACATAACCATCTTTCTAATATTGGCTATGGTTTTAGTTTTATGTATGTTTATGGACAATAAAAGAAATCTATGAACATTAACTGTCCACTCTGAAACTTCTTCCCTCTTTTTTTTTCTCTTCTGCAGATCTCAGAGTCATTAAGACATACCACATGGCAGAGACTAGGAAAAGGCAATTCAAGACAGTTATTAGACGCTACAAGGGTAAGATGAAGCAGACACTTCTACATATAGCTAGGAAAAAGGTGTAAGCCCTTGGAGCATTTTCCAATTTATACTACATATTTTATATTTTCCAAATAATTTTCCTTTTTATTTTTTTTCTAAGTACTGGCAAGATGAATAAGAAGATATGTTTTTGCTACTGGAAATGGAGAAAGAAATCTTGATATTTTTCTACTCCTGAAGAAATCTGTCTGAATCTCTTGAGATCAATGCCAACTAGAGTAATGTTTTTAGAAAGCTTTTATAAATGTAATGGCAGCTTGTTGACGCTTAAATTTATCCTGGTAATTTGTATGTGATATATGGAATGCTGTACATTTTTCAAGTGATTAAAGTTTCTTTACCTTAGAAGATGTTCAAATATCAGAATATCAAGGTACTGTAAGCTTATTAGAGCCTGTGGGGTAAAGTCATGTGAGTTTACATGTTGATGAGGGTTATTTTTCATTGCTAATGTAATTGAAAGACGCCTTTAAAAATTCTCAGTGCTTTAAAGTGAGGCAAATAAATCTCCAAGATAGATAGACTAGAAAATTAGAAGACAGTCTAAGTCCTGAGTACTTCCTTTATTTTTTCTTTTTGATTAACAATTATTTGCCATTAAGGTACAAAGCATTGTTCTAATTTATGCAGAAGCTGTAGAAATGAATTAGATTTTCCATTATTTAATTAAAGTTTTAAGTTAAGGTGCTCCATCTTCTCATTGTTTATAACACCACTGTATATTTATATTTTAATCTTTTGCTGTGTTGAAGACCTCATTATCTTCTGTGTTATTTACTAGACCCCTTGATGTAACATTGCTCAGTCTTTTAGAGGGAAAAAAATGTCACAAAGTGACATTGTCACACTAAATATTACCTTTTGATGTTTTCCCTTTCAACATGCTTCAAGATTGTTGATCCAAAAATCAGTAACCCATTTATGGCAATTACTTTTTGGGTCTCAACTGGTGAGAACAAGAAGGCACCTTTGCTTTCTGTAATTCCATTTTCATAGCTTGGTCCAGAGCTGATAACTCTTAGGATTCAGTATTGATACACGTTTGTGTTTGTAAAAAACTATGCCCTTGTTCATTAATTATTGATTATTATGGCTACTGAAGAAGCATTATTATATCCATGTAGTTAAGTAATTTTTTGAGGAAACACTTTAAAATTAGCAAGCCTAAATTTTAAGCCTAATCTTTACTATCTTTTCAACTACTATATTTTCTCAAATGATTTACTTTTTATATTTTTCTAACCTGAGCAGTAATCTAGGGCCTTTTAAAAAATTATAATAGGCAAGATATTTGCATATTTTCAAGACTAGTTGGGAAATTTATAGATAGCTTTGTTTTATAAGCTAATTCAACAAGCCCATGTACAAAGACACTGTGGTATGGGCCATGGGAGATACAAGGATAAAAGAGACTGTCCCTAATCTTAAGAAAATTACCATATAGTAGTAAAGACAAAACATGTATGCAGGTTACTCTAGCATAAGATAGACTGTGAAGAAGTAAACTGTACTTTGTTTCTAAATATATATATTTGTAAGCCAGAATAATAAGAAAAAGAATCAGTTATGTAAGATCAACTATATTAAATTGTAAAGCAAAAATGTTATACGCATGGAAAGCAAGTGGGATAGAATTAATTAACTGTATTATATACTTGCCAATGAGAGAGTTACAGGCTACACAGTACCTTAGTAGCAAATGACGGTAAGAAAGCTGGTATAAGTCGAATAGAAGTATATTACAAGTTAAATCTTTTAAACATTAATTTCAAAAACTATTTAGAGAAAGTAACTTCTGTATGAGTAATTTGTTATATCTCATTATTCTTTGTATAAATGTGTCTGTAAGTTTATTATGAAAGTGTTTTACTTAGCTATGCTAGGCTCAAAGGTATGCCTCTGAATTTGTTGGGGGGGGCATTCATTAGATCAGATTTTTAAAGATCTGAAATTCTTTAATAGCTAATGGATGGCTTGGTATCATCTTCAACTAGGTTCTTCAGGTATGGCCACTCATAGAAAAGAGGACATGTTGGCATGGTCATGCAGGAGGAGGACTCCACACAGACCCGAAAGAAGGGGTAAGAGACAATAACAAGTACCTGGAAATTCTTATAGCTGATTGGAAGATAGATATATTAAAGATTGTTATATTACAGAATATTTTGATTGACTCATGTAACTGCAGGTTTTCTAATACAAAACCATATGAATTGACCATGGTTATATAGATCAGATTTTCTCAAGCTTAAGACAAAAATATCGTGATTGACTAAAAAAGAAAAAAAGTTAGTTGCCAACCTAAGTATTTTAGTTCTTTATTTTAAATAGCATTGGTTGTGGTTATTTGTTATATAATCTAGCATTATATATAGATAAATTACATTTAGCTCTTATAAGTAATGTGTATGTGTGTGTGTATGTGTGTTAAGGTTAATGTTTTCCCTTCTATACTCTTGGTTTAAAAAGATTCTAGAATGTCCCCTAGCTTCATGGTAAATCCTCCATTTACCTGACCCATTTATTTAATTATCCATATTCTTTATCATTATCATTATACAGACAAGCTAAACAGTAGGGCCCCTGAAATCAAAAGATTTAATTGCACTACACTTTTTCTAAGTGAGTGAAACTGTCATTGGAATACTGTTATACAATTCTCCATCTGGCCCTCTTTCTCTAAGCTTGCCTTTATTTTCTTCCTCTAACTTCACCCAACCAGTATATGCATGGTATCTCTAAGTAGAAGTGATATTTTCAGGTTTATTGGCAAGTGAACAAATTTTATGTTAAAGTGCTCTCTAAATTGTAGAGAGATAAATAAATTTTATTTTATTGGTGCGAGGTGATTGGTAAGAAAACCTTTCCAGTGCTTTTCTCCCTGTTTCTTTAATCCCCCATGTAGCTTCTTTCACAGAACTCAAAACACATCACATTCATGTTTCTATCCCATTTTTACATATTAACATTTGTCCTGGTTGTCTTTAGAAACAACAAAGTATTATAAAATAGAATTTTAAAAAATTAATACAAATACTGAAATTTGTTTATCCATATATTATGGATATATGGGTATGGCATGATATCATATCATTAGCATGATATTTGCCAGCTTTCAGGATTGTCACCAAGGCGTCTTAAGGATAGTTTGTAAGTAATACTCTAAACACACCAAAAATATATTGACTAATACAGGAAAAGCAGTCTTAGACTCAAGCAATATAAACTTCAAGATAGATTCTTTATTCTCCAGTAAAATAAAAACAAAGCAAAAATCATTGTAAATCTTTATATTTGGTCTCTTCTTTATCATTTGTTCCCTGACATCTTTGTGTTACTTTAGCCTCATTAGCTAAAAAGAATCATAGAATAATAGAGCATGAAGGCTACACCAGAAAAGAGGCAATATGGAGTTGCAGTTAAAAGCCTGAGCTCTGGAGCCAGACTGCCTAGATTTGAATCTTGGCTCCATCATTTCCTACTGGAATGACCATGAGCAAGATACTTAATTTCTGTATGTATCAGTTTCTTCATCTTTAAAATGGGGCTGATAATCATAGCAAAGGGGATTTGAATGAGTTAACTCCTCACACCATGCAAAGCTCTTGAATAGTGCCTGTCACATAGTAAGTATTCAGTAAATATTAGCTGCTGTTACTGTAATGTGAGATTGTTGTTAAGTCCTATACTCTGCTGTTGTCCATTCATTTTACAAGTATGTATTACTGAATACCTGCGTTGTGCATAACTCTGTGTTAAGTAACTGGAGATACAGTAATGAGCAAGACACAGTCCCTGCTGTTCAGAAACTTAACAGTTTAGATGGTAGAATATCTAAACTACCATGTAGAAATTTTATCACTCTGACAAGTTATAGATTTTACCTTATAACCAACTGAAACTTTTATCACTTTACTTTCTATGCATTTCTACTTGTATGTTCTTAAGCATTAATAATGCTACTCAGAAGGTATTTAAATCATTTGTTTATCCAGTGTGGCTATAGTAAAGGGGTTGTGAAAAAAGAGTGGCAGTTTCAATATTTGGAAGCTCCTGTTGTTAAAATAGATGAATTAAAGTCTTACTTGTTTTATAATAGAATCTTCAGATTTTTAAAGGATTTTGGAACTTTGCTCCTGCATTTAAACTTTATTATGTGCCTCTTTGGGAGAAGCATCTGTTAGTAAATTTAGATAATCCTGTGCTCATAATAAAAACACGAATAATGCAGAGCTTAATATAAGGACTGCTTCCTGGACTTTGCTTGACATACTCTTTTTTTAATGTTAGAAACATATCCTCATTGATTGGATATTGTCAGAAGCTAGTAGTATTGAAAGAGAGATTAGCATTTACTAGAGCAATCAGAGGCTTTGATATAAATATTGATATAATCAAAGAAGTGAAACAGCAACCTAGAGTATTAAAAAATGGAGGATTGGAGAGAGAATGGAATAATAAGCCTCCAGGCTTGTTAAAATGAGTGGACACACAGACCAGTGGACAAGAGTACCTGTATGACATGGAGAGGCCATTTTTCAGCTCTGATTACATCCATCATCAAGCAGCCTTATGATCTTTATTTAATTTCTCAAATTGACTTCCCTTTGAGATAGAGAATTCACTGACTGGCCAATGCGAATATCAGTCAACTTGGTAGTTTTTTTAATTATAAATTATTAAACTGTTGGGTTCAAATCAATCTCATAGGTAGAATAAGCCATTTTTTCCTAGGGCCTTTTCACTGCCAGATAAGCTCTTCATTGCAGTTTGAGACCAACAGAGCTTAGAAAACAAACTTCGAGGTATAGAGAAAGCAACAATAATTGCAAAGCTTTTCCTGACAATTAATATATCTTTCCTCTCCCACCCATAAACTCATTATGCTTATATCCCCAATAATGTGGGAAAAGTTTTTCACTTACTTTCTAGATTTTTCCATTAGATATCTACTCAAATTTCTTATCTTTTGACCTAGCTTTTATCAAGCCACTGTTATCCCTAACAGTATTGAAGTAGTGGTTAAAATTATTCCTTTAATTGCAGTTAGTTATCTTTAGCTTGGATTGAAGAGACAGTTCTTTGGATGGTTTGCTTATCCTTGAAATTGTGGGCATTTCCAAAGTCTCTGCTAAATTAGTTCTTTAGAGAGAAAACATTCAGCCTATAGCCCACATTTATACAATACAAATAGCATCCAAAATTTTTTGGTATATTTTTTTTCTTCCTCTCCATAAGTTTTGCCCCCAAGTAGTTTCCTTCTAAACCAATCCCTTGATTCTGTGAGTTAGAACATTTCTTGCTAGTGAAATTTAGGAATGTCTCTAAAACCAGAATTCTTATATAAATTCACCTTTCAAGAAAAGGTGATTCTGCTACCTTTATCAAAAATCATTTTTTTTTCTTACTCTTTCATTTTCCTATCGAAGCCCAGTGGGCTTCACTCCCTTGAAATGAGTGGACTTTTGGTAGAAAAAATTGCTCTTGCTTCAGTGCTAAACAGCCTTTTCTGGTGAGAAATATGAAATCACTGACTTGAGAAGCAAAATGTATTCAGTTTATCAATATACAGTTATCTTTAATATCTGAAAATTCTACCAGGTGAGCTGCTCCAGGTGTGTTTTAATTTTTTATTTGTCCTTTTTGTGCCCTGTCCACATGGTTATTAGCTATAGGTATTCACTTACAGTACTTATGACTATGAGCAACTGCATCTTTCCCTCAGGTCATGCTGTTGAATTGAGCAGTGCTGCATATAAGCAGTACAGTTTGTGGCTTTCCAGTTATACACTATTGGGTCAGGGACTTCCAGTGTTACTTTCGTGTTTGTTTTTGGCCTACTGTGCTGTTTCAGTGCCCTGTGTACAAGTAGATATTCCTTTCATTATTTTTTCTTACCTGCCCAGCCTCATAAAGCTTATTAAGCGATATATTAATACCAAATAAATAAATATTTAAAAATCCGTGAAAAGTTGTGATGACTTAATAAATCAAGCATTTAGGTGTTCCTCCTGGAACTTGTCCTCATGTGTTTAAGAATAGTTAATTCATTAATTGAATAAATATTTATTGGGCATTGTTTCTAGTATCAATCAAGTTTCTTCTCTGGTACCTGCTGTTTTCTTTTTGTCCAGCTTGTTTTCACTTACTTTCATCTCTTCTTTGACAGCTCTCTGATGTCTCCAAACCTTTTCTTCCAAACTCATTTCTAGGGGAAAAAAAATTCAGTACAATTTTGTTATCATTCAAAGATCTTAGTGAGCCAATTTGAATTCCTTCTTTTGTTACTCTTGTGTTTTTTTTCTGAATCTAATTGCTTTCCTTTATTATGGCTAGATAATTCCAGTATATAGTTGAGACCTTTCTAAAAACTTTTATTCCTCATACTAATGTAGTAGTAGTTTTACAGTGTAATGGGGCTTAAAATATCAGTTTCATGTTTTGAACTTGAGGCTATCTAGCTACAGCAAGAAGGCCACATTGTATATGATAGCAGAGGAGGAAAGTAGATTGACTCCTACTTTTACAGGCTTTTTAATATTTCTATAGTATTCACTTTAGAGAACTTTTGTTATCATGATGTAGTGATCACAGTTATGTTTTTAAAACAACTTCTAAATTCTATGTACTGTGAAAATTATAAACAGAAAAGTTAAAGAATTTCATAAAATTTCATATTTTCTGTTTATGTGTAAGCAAGGCTTAAAGAAAAACTATGATATCAACCGTTGATTACTTCAGGAACTTTGACCCTTGAGAAAGAACTTTCTTTTCTTAAGTCATTGGGGTTTTTTCCCCCTATACTATAATTACTACTTACATAGTGTATTTTCAAATAATTCAATTTCTTGTCATCCTCCTTGATCATTTCCTACATTTCTCACCTTTTCTTTAAGAATGTGATCTTAAAATGGTGTATATGCTATTTGTATTGCTCAGCCTGAAATGGAAAGATGAGTTGATGTGAAGATGATATCTGATTCAGTCTCAAGCTGCGACTGGTCTCTTTTCAGCTTTAGATAAGTCTTTTGTCTTTCAGGATTACCATTGGGTGTCCAGTATGAATTAACTGTGGTGATTTTGAAAGGGGGTATATTATCATTCAGGATCTGGCCTTTCAGGAGGCCTTCAATTTTATTTTACTCTTGTACAGCAGGAATAAGTTGGTTTAAAATACTTTAAAAATGTGCCTCAGCCTCTGAAATGCCTCTTGATTTGACCTGCTCTTTAAAAAAGATGTTATTTTTCAAACTTTGTAGTTTATCTAAACTATAACTGAAAGACATGTACTTTACAGCCTAATGGACTCATAATGCATGATTACACAACTTTAGAACCCATTTTGTTAAATGAGGTGGTGACATTTTATGCACTATTAAGCCAACTAGAATAATTTTCTTGCTCTTAGCCATAACTTCTCTGTGTCCTTATTGAAGAAATTTTGGGGTGTGTTGTAGAAGGTTTTTGACAAGAGAGAGTGTTTCTAAAGATATGTGGAAACAGGGCCTTTTTGCTATTATTCCATCAAGAAAAATAAGACAGACGAAACTTGTGAAATGGGGAAGTAGTTGAAATGTTGCAGTTTGTGTTATAACACATCAAACTATATTTGTTTAGCATTAGTTCAATTGGAAAAGTGAATTTTAAAATTACAGCTTTATTCCCTTTTTAAAAATACCCTACCAGTCATGAGAGCTCATATGTGTGAGTGTATGTGTGTATAAAATAAAGCATTAAGAGCTATACTTTCAGCATTTCATGTTTTTGCAATCCAGTGTATTTAAAGCAGCTCAAGAAGGTAGTCCTGTTTTCAGTACAATATGAACAGTTTTATTTCTGTTACTGTTTACTCAATAAACTGAATAAAAGAGACTAGAAAATAGTTTGCTGAGCCTTGGATGGAATAACTATAATATAAAAGCTACCCTGTATAATATAATGTGTTGTCCTGGGTTTCTTATATGTTGACAGTTTCCCCCCATTCTTTGCTGTGCAAATCTACTTGAAATTGTCTAACTTTTCCCCCCAAAATGAATTAAATTTTCTTCTTATTATATGTGAACTACAGAAAACAAGAAAGCAAAAAGAATATAAAAAATCATCAATGATTCCATATATTCACAGCTACTGATGTTAACACTTTGGGGGGTATTGCTTTCCAGATCCATTTGTATGCATGTGTAAACTCATACACACATAACAATTTTTTCCACAAAAAATGTTTTATACTCTGTTTTTTTCACTTGATATGTTTCTGTGTCACTGCATATATTTCTGAATGGCTATATTTTGCTGTATGCATTCACTGTAACTTGTTTACATGATTCTCCACTGTTGATCATTTAGTCTAAACCCAATTTTTCCCCTATTAAAACAGCATGGGAATAAACATCCTTATGGCTAAATTTTTCATCCCTTTATTCAATAAATATTCGTTGAGTACCTTTACTGTGTGTCAGCCATTGTGTTTGGTATTGGGTTACAACAGTGAGCACAAAACACAAAGTTACTACTCATGTGGAATTTAAATTCTAGCAGGAGAGCAGTTGTTAATCAGATAATCACGTTGTTGAATATGTAGTTTATAACTGAAATGGATTCTCTGAAAGAAAAGGAATACTGTTCTGTGAGAGAATATAGCCAAGGATCCTGACTGGGGTTAGGGAAGACCTCATTGAGGAAGTGCTGCTTGAGCTGGCAGTTAACTAACTGGAAGAAGTTGAGGGCATGTTGGTGTTTCAGAGAGAGAGATTATTCTAGACAAAGTGAAAGGTATTGTGCAAAGGCCTTGTGGCAGGAGAGATTATAGTCTATTTGAGGAGCTGAAAGAAAGGTAGTGTGGCGTGAACACTGAAAGCAGTAGTATAAGACATGACTAGAGAGGAAGCTAGGGGCCAGGGCAAGCAGAGCCTCATAAGCCATGGTATGGACTTTGATCTTTATCCTAAGAGTGATAGGATGCCATTGAAGGGTTTTTTTGTTTGTTTGTTTACTTCAATTTATATTTTTTATTAATTAAAATTGTATTAATTTTTTAAAAAGGTAACACATTCACATGGTTCAAAATTCAAAAAGAACAGAAGGATACAGAATTAAAAAAAAAATCTTCCCCCTACCCTGTTCCCCTTCCCAGAGGCAAACATTATTACCAGTTTCTTTGGTATCTTTCCAGAGATGATCTTTGAATATAAAAACAAATATTTGGGAGTGCCCATCTCTTAACAATTTCACCATAACAAAGCATTATCTTTGCTAATCTGATCAGATAAAAAATATATCAGAGTTGTTTTAATTTGCACTTTTTATTTTTATGAGTAAAGTTGAGCATCTTTTTATATTTAGGGCCATGTGTGTGTATATATATATATATATACATATATATTTTTTTTAGCAATGCTTTATTTTTATTTTTACTTTTTTTTAATTTTTGAATTTAATTTATTTTTTATACAACAGGTTCTTATTAGTTATCTATTTTATACATATTATATACATTGAAGGGTTTTAAACTGAGTAATATCTGATTGCAGGCTGAACTAATTGGACCAGGAGCAGAGCCGATGCAAGGAGATCAGTTAAGAGATTGTTGCAGTGGTTTATGTGAGAAAGATGATAGCTTGGATTACGTTTGTGGTGGAAACAGAAAGAAGTAGACAAATTCAAGAGATTTTTAGGAAGTAAAATTGATTCAACTTGGAGAATATTCATATATTTTTTTAAAGCATTAAGTTCCCAGAAGTGGAATTCTCAACACAAAGGGCAGAATTATTTTAAAAGCTTATGGCAGATATCAAATTGCTTTCCAGAAAGATTATTTCAGTGCACTCTCCCATTAGCAGTGTAGTAGAGTACCTATTTCCATATTATCTTCACCAACAATGAGCATTAACTTTCTTCTTATTTTTTAATACCTTTTACAGAAATTGATTAGATACTTCAATTTTTTAAATACATTTATTTATTTATTTATTTTATTTATTTTTGGCTGCACTGGGTCTTCGTTGCTGCACGCGGGCTTTTCTCTAGTTGCGGTGAGCGGGGACTACTCTTCGTTGTGATGTGCGGGCTTATTGCTGTGGCTTCTCTTGTTGTGGAGCATGGGCTCTAGGCACGTGGCTTCAGCAGTTGTGGCTTGCGGGCTCTAGAGTGCAGGCTCAGTAGTTGTGGCACACGGGCTTAGTTGCTCTGTGGCATCTGGGATCTTCCCGGACCAGGGCTCGAACCCGTGTCTCCTGCATTGGCAGGTGGACTCTCAACCACTGCGCCACCAGGGAAGCCCAGATACTTCAATTTTTAAAATGGGGATTATTTCACCAACTAAAATAATATAGTAGTTTGGGAATGTGTGTGTGTGTGTGTGTGTGTGTATATATATATATATATATATATATATATATATATATATATATTCTTATTTTGGCTTTGGAAAGTGTAGATTTCATTCTTAATATTCTGTTTCTAAAAGCTGAAACTAAAACAAAAAGATTTAATGGGAATGTTGCCTCGGGAACTTGGGAAAAAGAAAAATGTATGGTAGATTTAAGTCAGATTAAGTATGACTGGAAAGTTATGTTTTTGTTGAAATTTTTAATAACCCAGCTTCTGTTCTATATAGTCAATGCCAAGACTCATAATTTCCTAAACACTGTATTGTAACTGTGCTCTGTCATGAGGTTGGACGTAGGGTTCCAAAATATCTTACATAAACATACTAATAAAGAGGCCAAACGTATGTAAAGATTTTGACCACAAAGCTGGAAATACGGAAATGTTTCTTAAATTTTATGTAACATTTTGATAGCTTAATAGATAAGAAATAAATGTGTAGATAACTTTAAATAAATGTATGGATAACTTTTTGACAATATGAGGATGGCTATAGCTGAAAGTAAGAAATTTAGAGAAATAAGTA
This sequence comes from Balaenoptera musculus, assembly GCF_009873245.2. NCBI lineage: Eukaryota > Metazoa > Chordata > Mammalia > Artiodactyla > Balaenopteridae > Balaenoptera > Balaenoptera musculus. Next base: position 61,192,431 of record NC_045806.1, on the reverse strand, counting down.
GCTTTTGGAAAACTATTGAAATAGTTTGAGTTTAAAAGATATTGACCTTAGATTCAGAATAAAAGTTATGTTTGTAATGTTTTTGTATTTTCTTCAAATATTTACATAATTCTACACTATTGAACTATATTTATTTTTGAAATGACATGTTACTCACTGCTTTTGTTCTCTCTTTCAACAGTTAAAAGATGTTGATACTCAGAAAATCATAAAAGCAATGCTCTCTTATGTGTGGCCCAGAGACAGGCCAGATCTACGAGCTAGGGTTGCCATTTCCTTGGGATTTTTGGGTGGAGCAAAGGTAAGAATAAGAGAAATTATGTATTGTTTGTTGCTATAACTAGGAAATACTATGACATTTTCTAGTAAAGAAACTTAGACTGATATAAGTCACTTTGGGGAGTATTGTCAACATTTAGGGCCCTCGTTTATGTAACTCTTCTATGCAGTCAGCAGAAATTATATGATAATGCCTGATTTATCTATGTATCAGACTTATAACAGCCTCAACCTAATGGAATTCTTCCTGAAACCAGTGTAAGATACAGGATCGTGGGTTGTAACAAAGCATAAGGAACTTGTAAAAGAAGCTCCTCAGAGTCCTGTTGGCTTTTATTTAATACATATTTCTGGTAAGCTTAGTTTTCAGTTCCTAGTAAATTGGAAAGAGGATGAAGACATTTTAGGTACATTAATAGTCATAAGTGGTAAACAGCAGTGTGACATGAAGGGAAAAATAAAACAGGAAAACTTAAAAAAAAACAAAAGCCAAAAAGCTGGGCATTTTGGTACATTCAGTATAGGGACCCTCTACATCTTAGCAGCCTCCTCAGTTCATCACTATACTGTAACACATTTTAATAAGACAAAGTTATGATAATGACTCTGGGCTTTCAAGAAGAACTCCTTTCAATTTATTCAGATTTTAAAGTCAGTGAATTCTATTATCTTTAGGTACAATATATAGTCATAGTACATATTATAGTCTCAAGTCAGGCTTCCTGGGCTCTGCCTCTTACTAACCTTGTAACCTTGGGTAAATTGCTTACTCTCCGTTCCTTGGTTTCCCAATTTGTAAAATAAGGTAAAATAGGGTTGTCATAAGAATTAAATAAATTAACATATAAAAGACTTAGAACAGTACCTGGCACATAGTAAAACATTATATACGTGTTAAAATAAAAATAAATTTGGATTTCCATCAGAAATATGGTAAAAAAAAAATGTCTGCTCAAAAGTATAAATGAGATTTGGCTATAATTTGGTTATCATTCTATGTATAAGGGTTAATACATTGTTTTAGAACCCAGGTCTTATCACTTATTTCTTCTCTGTCTCCTGTGTGTTCCCTTTTATTTACTCATTCTTTACCCTATCCTAAAAATATTTACTGAGAACTTGTCATACAAGTATTGTTCTTGGCCCTGCAGGGTATTCAAATATGAATAAAGCACATTTTTTTCCTCAAATTATAAGGATAAGACAAGTTTTACTTATTGTCATAATACAACATAGGTCATAAATGATTGAAAAGAAGTACCATTCAAGTATTGGAGGGCTTCAAAGGAAAGAACCACCAATATGGGGAGTCAGGAAAGGTTTCACAGAGGAGGTGATGTCTGAGATAGGCCTGGATTGATGAGTAGGATAATTACAGGTATAGGAATAACATGGACAAGATGAGAGAGAACATATAGTATGAGTAGTGAGTAGTCCATTTTTGCTCTAATGAGGAGATAATGTTTCAGAGGAATTAGTAATCTTGGAAAGATAAATAGAATTCCTACTGTGAAATACCTTAACTGTAAAACAAAAATTTATTTAATCATGTTGGAAGTAGGAACCTCTATTTTGAGTAGAAGAGTAATAAGGTTAGAGCTGTACTTTAGGGAATTAATTTGACTGTTGTATAAGATGAATTAGGGTGGTGAGAGACCTAAAGTAGGGATACCATTCATTCATTTTCATTTCATGCATTCATTCAGCAAACACTTACCAGCCAGTTAGGAGGCTAATGTAATAGCCTAGATGAGAAGTAATAGTAGTTTGTACTGGAGCGGATGATAGAACTGGTAATATGGAGAGAAGAGATGCCAGAGATATTGTGAATTAAGGGAGGTAGAATCAACAAGACTTAACAATGGATGAGATATTAAAAGTAAAAAAAAGAATAGGATTCAAAGATGATGCCAAGGATGAGAGAATGATAATGCCTTTAACAGAAGTAGGTAGTAAGTCAGGAAGTCTTGTTTGGGAAGATGAAAATTTTGGTTTCGGGCATGTTAAGTTTGAGGTGCCAGTGGAACATCAAGTGGCTCATAATACAAAATGCAAGACAAGTTCAGGAAGGAGCCCAGGGCTGGAGAGATTGAGGTGATAGTTGAAACAATGCAAATTAGTGAGTTAATCTAAGAAAAGAACAGAAATAGACGACAACTACAGACGTCACTTGTGATAAATGTGTTCCTGTAGGGAAGTAAATAATAGTGGAAACAGGGAAGGCATGATTAAAGAGTAAAACCAAAATAATTCAGTCAGACTCCATCTATTTTCTTGTCTCCTTTCTCATCTATGGGCTCTGGTGAGTACTCTCCCAGTGAACTTCCCTGGGAAAGAATTTAAATGAAGATTCTGAGCAACAAACCAAGAATCCATACTTTATTCTCTTTGTCAAGCCGAAAAGAGAGAACTGTATTACAAATCTAATTTTGTTAGCTAATGTTGAAAAATTTTAACTCATATTCATTTTTAGAACAGTATTGGTTGCTGAATTGTCTTTCACCTACAAATTACTGAAGGATAAAGATTTTTCTGAGCTCCTGTGCAAGGCAGAATTAGCAAATTGCCCTTTATTCCTTCATGTGATTGTAAGTACCTTGCTGACAAGTTAAAGGCAGATTGTTTTCTGGACTTTCTTTTGAATTGAAGAGAGCAGATTAGAAGATGACCAAGCTAGTCAAAGGGAGGAGTCCTAAGTAATGACATTTGTGTTAGACTTTGTTTTTAGAGTGAATTTCAATCCTTCAAAATGTAAATTTTTGTTGCTTGGTGACAGGTCAATATCAGGTATAAAATGCAACCCAAGTTAACATCCATAAGGACTGAAATATTTTCAGAAGGCTAATATTTGATTCTTCTGTGAACAAATACTGAGCACCCATAGAATAGAAAGTGCTGTACTAATCTCATATAAACTATTACAAGTAAACAGAAATTAATATAGAGAAATAAGTTTTTCAAATGTATGTTTGATTTCTTTTGGATCAGGAAAAGGAGGAAATTGCCAGGAGTTATGATGCATGCTGGTACTTTCAGAGCATATATATTAAAAGTTTTCTTTCACTAGGTAGGAACTACACCATAGAGCAACTTTAGGAATGTAGAGCATAGTAGTAGCATTTAACCATTCCTAACACCATTTGTTCAGCTTCTATACTGTCCTCAGTTTAAAAATAATCACTCTCCCAAATCTTTAAAACCTAGTCATTATTTATTTTTTTAACACCTTTATTGGAGTATAATTGCTTTACAGTGTTGTGTTAGTTACCACTGTATAACAAAGTGCATCAGCTATATGTATACATATATCCCCATATCCCCTCCCTCTTGTGTCTCCCTCCCACCCTCCCAATCCCACCCCTCTAGATGAATAAAAAGCACCTAGCTGATCTCCCTGTGCTATGCGGCTGCTTCCCACTAGCTATCTGTTTTACATTTGGTAGTGTATATATGTCCATGCCACTCTCTCACTTCGACCCAGCTTACCCTTCCCCCTCCCCGTGTCCTCAAGTCCATTCTCTTCGTCTGCATCTTTATTCCTGTCCTGCCCCTAGGTTCTTCACAAACTTTTTTTTTTTTTTTTAGATTCCATATATATGTGTTAGCATACGGTATTTGTTTTTCTCTTTCTGACTTACTTCACTCTGTATGACAGATTCTAACTCCATCCACCTCACTACAAATAACTCCATTTCGTTTATTTTTATGGCTGAGTAATATTCCATTGTATATATGTGCCACTTGTTCTTTATCCATTCATCTGTCGATGGACACTTAAGTTGGTTCCATGTCCTGGCTATTGTAAATAGAGGTGCAATGAACATTGTGGTACAGGACTCTTTTTGAATTATGGTTTTCTCAGGGTATATGCCCAGTAGTGGGATTGCTGGGTCATATGCTAGTTCTATTTTTAGTTTCTTAAGGAACCTCCGTACTGTTCTCCATAGTGGCTGTATCAATTTACATTCCCACCAACAGTGCAGAAGGGTTCCCTTTTCTCCACACCCTCTCCAGCATTAATTGTTTGTAGATTTTTTGATGATGGCCGTTCTGACTGGTGTGAGGTGATACCTCATTGTAGTTTTGATTTGCATTTCTCTAATGATTAATGATGTTGAGCATCCTTTCATGTGTTTGTTGGCCATTTGTATATCTCCTTTGGAGAAATGTCTATTTAGGTCTTCTGCCCATTTTTGGATTGGGTTGTTTCTTTTTTTGATATAGAGCTGCATGAGCTGCTTGTAAATTTTGGAGATTAATCCTCTGTCAGTTGCTTTGTTTGCAAATATTTTCTGCCTTTCTGTGGGTTCTCTTTTCCTCTTGCTTATGGTTTCCATTGCTGTGCAAAAGCTTTTAGATTTCATTAGGTTTATTTTTGTTTTTATTTCCCTTTCTCTAGGAGGTGGGTGAAAAAGGATCTTGCTGTGATTTATGTCATAGAGTGTTCTGCCTGTGTTTTCCTCCAAGAGTTTGATAGTGTCTGGCCTTATATTTAGGTCTTTAATCCATTTTGAGTTTATTTTTGTGTATGGTGTTAGGGAGTGTTCTAATTTCATTCTTTTACATGTACCTGTCCAGTTTTCCCAGCACCACTTATTGAAGAGGCTGTCTTTTCTCCATTGTATAGTCTTGCCTCCTTTCTCAAAGATAAGGGGACCATATGTGCGTGGGTTTATCTCTGGCCTTTCTATCCTGTTCCATTGATCTATATTTCTGTTTTTGTGCCAGTGCCATACTGCCTTGATTACTGTAGCTTTATAGTATAGTCTGAAGAAAGGGAGCCTGATTCCTCCAGCTCCGTTTATCTTTCTCAAGATTGCTTTGGCTATTCAGGGTCTTTTGTGTTTCCATACAAATTGTGAAATTTTTTGTTTTAGGTCTGTAAAAAATGCCATCGGTAGTTCGATAGGGATTCTGTTGAATCTGTAGATTACTTTGGGTAGTATATTCATTTCCACAGTGTTGCTTCTTCCAATCCAAGAACATGGTATATCTCTCCATCTGTTTGTATCATCTTTAATTTCTTTCTCAGTGTCTTATAGTTTTCTGCATACAGGTCTTTTGTCTCCTTGGGTAGGTTTATTCCTAGGTATTTTATTCTTTTTGTTGCAATGGTAAATGGGAGTGTTTCCTTAATTTCTCTTTCAGATTTTTCATCATTAGTGTATAGGAATACAAGAGATTTCTGTGTATTAACTTTGTATCCTGCTACTTTACCGGATTCATTGATTAGCTCTAGTAGTTTTCTGGTAGCATCTTTAGGATTCTCTGTGTACAGTATCATGTCATCTACAAACAGTGACAGTTTTACTTCTTCTTTTCCAATTTGGATTCCTTTTATTTCTTTGTCTTCTCTGATTGCTGTGGCTAACACTTCCAAAACTATGTTGAATAATAGTGGTGAGAGTGGGCAACCTTGTCTCATTCCTGATCTTAGTGGAAATGGTTTCACTTTTTCACCATTAAGAACAATGCTAGCTGTGGGTTTGTCATATATGGCCCTTATTATGTTAACATAAGTTCCCTCTATGCCTACTTTCTGGAGTGTTTTTATCATAAATAGGTGTTGAATTTTGTCAAAAGCTTTTTCTGCATCTATTGAGATGATCATATGGTTTTTATCCATCAGTTTGTTAATATGGTTTATCACATTGACTAATTTGCATATATTGAAGAATCCTTGCATTCCTGGGATCAACCCCCTTGATCATTGTGTATGATCCTTTTAATGTGCTGTTGGATTCTGTTTCCTAGTATTTTGTTGAGGATTTTTGCATCTATGTTCATCAGTGATATTGACCTGTAGTTTTCTTTTTTTTGTGACATCTTTGTCGGTTTTAGTATCAGGGTAATGGTGGCCTCATAGAATGAGTTTGGGAGTGTTCCTCCCTCTGCTATATTTTGGAAGCATTTCAGAAGGATAGATGTTAGCTCTTCTCTAAATGTTTGATATAATTCGCCTGTAAAGCCATCTGGTCCTGGGCTTTTGTTTGTTGGAAGATTTTTAATCACAGTTTCAATTTCAGTGCTTGTGATTAGTCTGTTTATATTTTCTATTTCTTCATGGTTCAGTCTCGGAAGGTTGTGCTTTTCTAAGAATTTGTCCGTTTCTTCCAGGTTGTCCATTTTATTGGTGTAGAGTTGCTTGTAGTAATCTCTCACGATCCTTTGTATTTCTGCAGTGTCAATTGTTACTTTTCCTTTTTCATTTCTAATTCTATTGTTTTGAGTCTTCTCCCTTTTTTTCTTGATGAGTTTGGCTAATGGTTTATCAATTTTGCTTATCTTCTCAAAGAACCAGCTTTCAGTTTTATTGATCTTTGCTATCGTTTCCTTCATTTCTTTTTGATTTATTTCTGCTCTGATCTTTATGATTTCTTTCCTTCTGCCAACTTTGGGATTTTTTTGTTTCTTCTTTCTCTAATTGCTTTAGGTGTAAGACTGTAATTCGAATATTGGTGCTTTTGATGTTGTTTCAGAGGTCTCTGAGAGTGTCTTCAATTCTTTTCATTCTTTTTTCTTTATTCTGCTCTGCAGTAGTTATTTCCACTATTTTATCTTCCAGGTCACTTATCCGTTCTTCTGCCTCAGTTTTTCTGCTATTGATTCCTTCTAGAGAATTTTTTATTTCATATATTGTGTTGTTCATCGTTGTTTGTTTGCTCTTTAGTTCTTCTATGTCCTTGTTAAACGTTTCTTGTATTTTCTCCATTGTATTTCCAGGATTTTGGATCATCCTTACTATCATTGCTCTGAAATCTTTTTCAGGTAGACTGCCTATTTCCTCTTCATTTGTTTGGTCTGGTGGGTTTTTACTTTGCTCCTTCATCTGCTGTGTGTTTGTTTGTCTTCTCATTTTGCTTAACTTACTGTGTTTGGGGTCTCCTTTTCGCAGGCTGTAGATTTGTAGTTCCCGTTGTTTTTGGTGTCTGCCCCCAGTGGGTAAGGTTGGTTCAGTGGGTTGTGTAGGCTTCCTGCTGGAGGGGACTGGTGCCTGTGTTCTGGCGGATGCAGCTGGATCTTGTCTTCCTGGTGGGCAGGACCGCATCTGGTGGTGTGGTTTGGGGTGTCTGGGAACTTATTATGATTTTACGCAGCCTCTCTCCTGATGGGTGGGTTTGTGTTCCTGTCTTGCTAGTTGTTTGGCATAGTGTGTCCAGCACTGGACCTTGCTGGTCTTTGAGTGAGCTGGGTCTTAGCGTTGAGATGGAGATCTCTGGGAGATCTTTCGCCATTTGATATTTCGTGTGGCTGGGAAGTCTCTCATGGACCGGTGTCCTGAACTCGACTCTCCCACCTCAGAGGGTCAAGCCTGACACCCGGCTGGAGCACCAAGACCCTGTCAGCCATACGGCAGAGAAGAAAAGGGAGAAGGAAGGAAGGGAGGGAGGGAGGGAGGAAGGAAGGAGGGAAACAATAAAGTTATTAAAATTTTTAAAAATTATTAAAAATAAAAAAGTGCTAAAAAAACAGAAAGAAATAAGAGAGCAACCAAACCAAAAAACAAATCCACCAATGATAACAAGTGCTAAAAATTATACCAAAAAAAATGGACAGACAGAACCCTAGGACAAATTGTAAAAGCAAAGCTATTCAGACAAAATCACATAAAGAAGCATACACATACACACACACAAAAAGAGAAAAAGGAAAAATATATATATACGTTAAACAAAAAAGGGAAGAGAGCAACCAAATCAATAAACAAATCTACCAATAATAATAAGCTCTAAATACTAAACTAAAATAAACATAAAACCAGAAACAAATTAGATGCAGAAAGCAAACCCCAAGTCTACAGTTGCTCCCAAAGTCCACCGCCTCAATTTTGGGATGATTCATTGTCTATTCAGGTGTTCCACAGATGCAGGGTACATCAAGTTGATTGTGGAGATTTAATCTGCTGCTACTGAGGCTTCTTGGAGAAATTTCCATTTCTCTTCTTTGTTAGCACAGCTCCTGGGGCTCCGCTTTGGAATTGGCTCCATCTCTGCATGTAGGTCACCTGAGGGCATCTGTTCCCTGCCCAGACAGGACGGGGTTAAAGTAGCAGCATATTTGGGGGCTGTGGCTCACTCATGGTGGGGGGAGGCAGGGGTGTGCAATGCGGGGTGAGTCTGCGGCAGCAGAGGCTGGTGTGACGTTGCAACAGCCTGAGGTGCACCGTGTGTTCTCCTGGGGAAGTTGTCCCTGGATCACGGGACCCTGGCAGTGGCGGGCTGCACAGGCTCCCGGGAGGGGAGGTGTGGATAGTGACCTGTGCTTGCACACAGGCTCCTTGGTGGCTGCAGCAGCAGCCTTAGCGTTTCATGCTTGTCTCTGGTGTCCGCGCTGATATCCGCAGCTCGCACCCATCTCTGGAGCTCGTTTAGGCGTTGCCCTGAACCCCCCCTCCTCACGCACCCTGAAACAATGGTCTCTTGCCTCTTAGGGAGGTCCAGACTTTTTCCCGGACTCCCTACTGGCTAGCTGTGGCATACCAGCCCCCTTCAGGCTGTGTTCACGCAGCCAACCCCAGTCCTCTCCCTGGGCTCTGACCTCGAAAGCTGAAGCCTTACCTCCCAGCCCCTGCCCACCCCGGCGGGTGAGCAGACAGGCCTCTCAGGCTGATGAGTGCTGGTCGGCACCCATCCTCTGTGCGGGAATCTCTCTGCTTTGCCCCCTGCACCCCTGTTGCTGCGCTCTCCTTCATGGCTCCGAAGCTTCCACCCCGCCACCTCCTTCTCTGCTAGTGAAGGGGCTTCCTAGTGTGTGGAAACCTTTCCTCCTCCACAGCTCCCTCCCAGAAGTGCAGGTCCCTTCCCTATTCTTTTGTCTCTGTTTTTTCTCTTTTCTTTTGCCCTACCCAGGTACCTGTGGGGAGTTTCTTGCCTTTTGGGAAGTCTGAGGTCTTCTGCCAGCGTTCAGTAGGTGTTCTGTAGGAGTTGTTCCACATGTAGATGTATTTTTGATGTATCTGTTGGGAGGAGGGTGATCTCCACGTCTTACTACTTAGCCATCTTGAAGTGCGAGTCCCTTATTTATTTTTGAGTAGTACTGCAGGTGTGATTTATAATTTGTGTGCATTAGATGCATTGTTAGCCCTTTCATTCCTCGGCTTCCTATTTTTTTCCTCAACCTGATTACATGCTTTGGCATATAAGCACTTTGGACCAATCTATGCCCCTTTATACTCAGATCTTCTCTATCTCCTGCACATACTTCTTGGAACTTTAGGGCAGGGTTCAGGAACCTTTTCAGCTCCAATTGAATGCCACCCAGCCATCTGAGCAGTGTGTGGTGGTTTCATAACAAGGCCTAAGGCATCCATGAAGGATAAGGAAGACAGAAAGAGAGAAATGTTTAGTGAGTAGAAGGAAAAGGGAGGATTTCATGGTTAACATATGGGACCACAGTATACCATCTGCTTGCTTATTTGCTTTTTAATGCTCTTTTGATTCTGAGATTCTTAATGCTGTCATTGCCTCCAACAAAGATTTTTAAGATAAACTGTATTATATAGAGATGTCTTGCAGCCCAGAGGAGGCCAAGAGGATGGATTGGTATTTCTTCTATCCAAGTTACAGCAATTCTCTTTTAGTACTGTAGAGTTCTGTATGAGATATAGTTTAGGGGTTCTATTGCCACAAGAGACACAGAGATAGAGACAGAGAGAATACTCTTTGCCTTCATTCCTTAAATCCCTACAAATTTTATGCAGTACCTTTTCTTATCATCCACATGTACATCATAGGAGTATCACATCATCATTAATCTCTTCTAAGGATTTTAAAAATTTCAGTCTTTCTATTAGTATATTACACTTAATACGTAATATAAGGATTTACGGAAAATATAAAACACATTTACTGAAATCATCTGATTTTATAAAATAAGTGTTTTAATATTGTAAAATAGTTTACTCATATTCTCTAACCACTACCGTCTTGGAAACCACCGTCTTGGAAACCACTTAGTTGACAGAGAAATTGGGGGCACAGAAAATTAAATACCAAGTACAAAAAGATATTCTCACTAATCTGTTAGAAATGAAAATAAGCTACTTTAAAATTATAAAATAATTTCAGGGGAGAGTGTGATTTATAAAAATATTATCAATACCTCATTTCTTCAAGAATGCATCTATTATATAAAGTAGTGGATAATATATGTGTCAGTCCATCTGGGCTGCTATAACAAAATGCCATAAACTGGGTGGTTCATAGATCGCTGTCTTGTTTTGTAACCTCACATGATGTAAAGGGCAAGAAGGGTCTCTGGGCACTCTTATAAGGGCACTAATCTCATTCATGAGGGTTCTGTCCTCATGACCTTGTCACCTCCTAAAGGCCCTGCCTCCAAATACCATCATCCTGGGGTTTAGAATTCAACATATGAATTTGGTAGGGGGAAACAAACATTCAGACCATAGTAATATGTACTAAACAAACATTTGTTGATTGACTATTAGGTATAAGGTACTGTGCTTAGGCAGCTGGGAATAAAAAAATAAATAAAATGTGGGCCTTGCCCTCCTGGAGTTGCTGTGTACTGAAGGAGAAGAATATACAAATAATGATAAAATATATCTATATATAACATAAACATCCAAAGGGAGTCACAAATGAAGCTATAGGGGAGTTCCAAGAATTAGGCATTTAGGGAAGGCGTCATGGAGGAGCTAGAGTTTTCCAGTAACTACTGTCTTCAAAAGATTAATGCACTTTTTGCTTAACTTTGATACTTTAAAATTTTCTGAAAAACATATTTAAAAGTAAAACAATGCTAACAATGCTACCTGAAGCCTTAAGTTGAGAAGTGTGATTTATGCCCTGGAGTATTTCTTTAATTAAAAGACTTTATATTTTAGAGAATTTTTAGGCTTACAGAAAAATTGAGCTGTAAGTACAGAGAGTTCCTATATATCCCTCCTCCCAAAGCCCCCCCACTAAATTTCTTCTATTACTAACATCTTGCATTAGTGTAGTACATTTGTTACAATTGATGAACCAATTATAAAAAAATACATTATTCTTATTAACTAAGTTCATAGTGTACATTAGGATTCCATTCTTTGTGTTGTAGTTATATGGTTTTGGGGAAATGCATAATGTGAGATACCACCACTAAAGTATCATACAGAATAGTTTTACTGCCCTGAAAATCTGAGGCATTCCACCTATTCATCTCTCTCTCCATCCTCCTGAATCCTTGATAACCACTGACCATTTTGCTGTCTCTGTAGTTTTACCTTCTCCAGAATGTTATACAGTTGGAATCATACAGTATGTAGCCCTTTCAGACTGGTTTCTCTCACTTAGGAATATGCATTTCTGGGCCATTTGTGGCTTTCTTTTTATTTGATAGTTCATTTCTTTTTATTGCTGAAAAATATTTCACTGTATGGAGGTACCATAGTGTGTTTATCCACTCGCTCTTTGAAAGATATCTTGGTTGCTTCTAAATTTTGGCAATTATAAATAAAGCTGCAGTAAACATTTGTGTACAGGATTTTGTGTGACATAAGTTTTCAGTTCATTTGGGTAATTACCAAGGATTGCAATTGCTAGATTATATAGTAAGACTATGTTTAATTTTGTGAGAAACTGCCATACTGTCTTCCAAAGTGGCTGTACCGTTCTTCATTCCCACTAGCGATGAAGTTTCTGTTCTTGCATATCCTTGTCAACCATTTTAATAGGTGCATAATGGTATCTCATTTTTGTTCTGATTTGAAATTGCCTAATGACACATGGCATTGAGCACCTTTTCATATGCTTATTGGCATCTGTATATCCTTCTTGGTGAGATGTCTGTCAGGTCTTTTGCCGATTTTTCATTTGGGTTGTTCATTTTCTTGTTGAATTTTAAGAGTTCTCTGCATATTTTGACTACCAGTTCTTTATCAGATAGATGTTTTGCAGATATTTTTACTCTATCTGTGGCTTGTATTTTCCTTCTCTTTACAGTGTCTTTCACAGAACAGAAGTTTTAAATTTTAATGAAGTCCAACTTATCAGTGTTCATGGATTGTGCCTTTAATGTTGTTATCTCATGTCATTGGCAAACCAAAGGTCACCTAGATTTTCCTTTATGTTATCTTCTAGAAGTTTTATAGTTTTTTGCTTTACATTTAGGTCTGTAATCAATTTGGAGTTAATTTTTGCAGAAGGTGTAAGCAAGGTCACTGTCTAGATTCTTTCTTCTTTTCTTTTCTCTTTTTTCTTTTCTTTTCTTCCCTTCCTTCCTCCCTCCCTCCCTCCATCTCCTCTCCTCTTCTCTCTCTGTCTCTCACTCTCTCTCTCTCTCTCTCAACACCATTTTTTGAAACACTACCTTTTCCCCACTGGGCTGCCTTTGCTCCTTTGTCAAAGATCAGTTAACTATATTTGTGTGTATTTGTCTATTTCTGGACTCTCTGTTCTATTCCATGGATCTATTTGTCCATTCTTTTCCCAATACTACAGTGTTTTGTTTTTTATAAATTTATTTATTTTATTTATTTATTTTTGGCTGTGTTGGGTCTTTGTTTCTGTGCGAGGGCTTTCTCTAGTTGCGGCAAGTGGGGGCCACTCTTCATCGTGGTGCGCGGGCCTCTCACTGTCGTGGCCTCTCTTGTTGCGGAGCACAGGCTCCAGACGCGCAGGCTCAGTAGTTGTGGCTCACGGGCCCAGTTGCCCCACGGCATGTGGGATCTTCCCAGACCAGGGCTCGAACCCGTGTCCCCTGCATTGGCAGGCAGATTCTCAACCACTGTGCCACCAGGGAAGCCCACCACAGTGTTTTGATTACTGTAACTTTATGGTAAGTCTTGATGTCAAATAGTATCAGCCCGTCAACATTGTTTTTGTCTTCAATATTGTGTTGGATATTCTGGATCTTTTGTTTTTCTATATAAAATTTAGAATCACTTTGCCCCTATCTACCAAATTACTAGCTAGGATTTTGATTGGGACTGAATTGAATACATAGATCAAGTTTGACATCTTGACAATATTGAGTCATCCTATCCATGAACATGGATTATCTCTCTGTTCATTTAGTTCTTTAATTTCTTTTATCAAAGTTTTATAGTTTTCCTCATGTAGATCTTGTACATGTTTTGTTAGATGTATACATATTTTTTTTGGTACTAATTTCAATGGTGTTACATGTTTAATTTCAAATTGCATATTGTTCATTGGAGGTATATAGGAAAGTGATTGACTTTTGTATATTAGCTATGTACCTTGCAACCATGTAACATGCAACGTTGCTAGAGTTGCTTATTAGTTTCAGGAGGTTTTTTATTATTGATTCTTTTGGATTTCCTACATGGATAATCATATCATCTGCAAAGATGGTTTTATTTCTTCCTTCCCAACATGTATACCTTTTATTTCCTTTTCTTGTCTTATTGCATTAGCTAAGGACTTCCAGTACCATGTTGAACAGGAGCAGTAAGATAGGACGTCTTTGCCTTGTTCCCAGTCTTAGGGGTAAAAGCATCTAATTTCTCATCATTAAGTATGTTGTTAGCTATAGGTTTTCTTGTAGATGTTTTAATCAAGTTGAGGGAGTTCCCCTCTATTCCTAGTTTGCTTAGAGTTTTTTTTTTATCATGGATAGGTGTTGGATTTTTCAAGTGCTTTTTTTTCATCTGTTGATAAAATATGCTATTTTTTCTTTAGCCTGTTGATGTGATCAGTTACATTAATTGGGTTTTCAATGTTGGACCAGCCATGCATACCTGGAATAAATCCCACTTGGTCATATTGTATAATTATTCTTATACATTATTGGATTTGATTTGCTAATATTTTGGTGAGAATTTTTGGTCTATGTTCATGAGAGATAGTGGTCTGTAGTTTTCCTTTCTTGTGGTGTCTTTGTCTGGTTTTGGTACTAAGGTAATGCTGGGCTCATAGAATGAGTTAGGAAATGTTCCTTCTATCTCTGTTTTCTGTAAGAGATGGTCTTTACCAATTGTCTAAGTACTTTATCCAGTTTTCTGTTCTCCTTGTTTTGCCTTGCTAATCAGATCTCCCTTTAGTGCTCTTGTTCTTTCTTTCTCTCCTTCTGATCTTTTAGGGACCAGAGAGGTAATTAAACAAAAAAACAAAATTCCCTTTTACCTCTTCACATATATTGGACCCTTCTGAGCAGCACTAGTTACAGAGCCCTTAATTATCAGAGGCTGCTGTAAAAGAGATTAATTACTGAGAAATTTATATATTAAAAGTTCTGAAAGAATTGGCTTCCTCAGATGAGATAGACAATACTTTTATGACCAGGAAGGGAAAAGTCATTTTAAAATCTGGAATTTGAGACCCTCAGCAAACTGACCATGTTTTGGCATCATATAGATACAGCATACTTTTGACTGTTCTTTTTGGTGATTTTACTTTTTCCTTAACTCTGTTCTTCAATCAGTGTCCCAAATTGTACATTTGCATGTTAAAATTAAATGTATTCAATTCCCTAATGATATACCAGTTTCTGTGAAAATTAAAGAGTTTAGCAGATTATTTATATATGTGATTTAAACTTTTTCATCTGTGAAAGAAAAAGGTTTTGTGAGAATAAGTCCCTTTATTTCTTTTGTACTTAAATTAATGGGTACATTGCAGTTATAGATGAAACATACCATTTGTCACATGGTTATAATCTAGTAAAAATAACCAGTTTCTCAATTTAGAAAGGAAAGGGGGTATGAAACTTCATATTGAGTCACTTTTTATTGAAATACACTATCATCTAGCTTTATTTTTAGACATTTCCAGCCACTAGGGGAGGTAGATGGGATGTGACCTGTGATATGGCTTTATTTTTAATATACATGCAATAAAATGTACTTTTTTGATATACAGTTCTATAATTTTTAACACGTGTATATTTGTAAAATTACTGTCGTAGTCAGGATGGCACAGGAAAGTGCTATTGCCCCAAAAATCTCCTTTGTGTAACCCATTTGTAGATATACCCTCTCCAGGCCCCTAACTGCTAGGTATCATTCATTTGTCCTCTATCACTATAGCTTTGTCATTTTGAGAATACCATATAA
Organism: Balaenoptera musculus; assembly: GCF_009873245.2. NCBI lineage: Eukaryota > Metazoa > Chordata > Mammalia > Artiodactyla > Balaenopteridae > Balaenoptera > Balaenoptera musculus. The sequence continues at coordinate 61,177,130 of NC_045806.1, read as the reverse complement.
ATGGAGTCATATAATATATAAACTTTTGAGCTGGCTTCTCTAATTCAACATAATGCCTTTGTCATTCATCCAAGTCATTGACTCTATCAGTAGTTATTCTTTTTTATTAATGAGCAGTATTCCATAGTATGGATGTACTAGAGTTTGTTTATCCATTTACCCACTTATGGACATTCGGTTTCTTTCCACCCTTTGGCAGTTATAACTAGAGTTGCTATAAACACACGAGTACAGGTTTTTGTGTGAATCTGAGTTTTCATTTCTCTAGGATAAATACCTAAGAGTGGAATTGCTGGGTCACGGTAAGTGTATTTTTAACTCTATAAGAAACTGCCAAATTATTTTGCAAAGTGGCTGTTTTTGTCTGCCACCACCAATATATGAGAGTTTCAGTTGCTTCATTTCTTTTACTACACTTGGTATCATCAGGCATATAGTGGTATCTTGTGGTTTTAATATACTTTGCATGTGCTTTGTTGCCATCCATACATCCACTTTGGTGAAGTTTCTGTTCAAGTGTTTTGTCCATTTTTTATTTGGGCTGTTGTTTCTACTGTTGAGTTTAGTGAGTTATTTATATATTCTCTATGAGACCTTTCTCAGATATATAATTTGCAAATATTTTCTCCCAGTCTGTAGCTTGTTTTTCTTTCTCTAATTTTTTTGGGGGGGGTGGGGGTGCTGCGTCGGGTCTTAGTGGCAGCACTCAGGCTCTTCGTTGCAGCACGTGGGCTTCTTTCTAGTTGTGGCACACGGGCTCCAGAACACGTGGGCTCTGTAGTTTGTGGCACGCAGGCTCAGTAGTTGTGGCACGCGAGCTCAATAGTTGTGGCATGTGGGCTTAGTTGCTCTGCGACATGTGGGATATTACTTCCCTGACCAGGGATCAAACCTGCTTCCCCTGAATTGGAAGGCGGATTCTTAACCACTGGACCACCAGGGAAGTCCTTGTAGCTTGTTTTTTAATTCCCTTAATAGTGTCTTATATAGAATAAAAGTTTTAAATTTTGATATGTTTCAGTTCATCATTTTTTTTCTTTATGGATTATGCTTTATTATGTCTAAGAACTATTTGCCTAACTCAAGGTCATCAAGATTTTCTCCTATGTTTTCTTCTAAAAGTTATATTTTTACCTTTTACATTTAGATCCATGCTCCATTTTGCATTAATTCTTGTATCCAGTTTAAATGAAGGCTCATTGTTTTGTCCAGTTGTTCCTACATGAAGGCTCTCCTCTCCTCATTGAATTTTCTTTGTTTCCTATTGCTGCTATAACAACTTATAAATTTAATGGCTTAGACAACACAAATTTATTATCTTATATTTCTGAAGGTCAGACATCCAAAATTAGGTTTCACTGGATCAAAATAAAGGCATTTAGCAGGACTGTGCTGCCTCCAGAGGCTCTTGGGAGGGGATCAATTTCCTTGCCTTTTCCAGCTTTTTCTAGAAGTCACCTGCATTTTTGGCTCAAGGCTCCTTCCTCCATCTTAAAGCCAGCATCATGTTCAATCTTCTTGATTTTGACTCTTGGCTTCTGTAGTCATATCTTTTTTCTTTACTTTGACCCTCCTACTTCCCTCTTATAAGGACTCTTTTGGTTATATTCAGCCCACCCAGATAATCCAGGATACTCTCCCCAGCTCACATTCTTCAGTTTAATCACATCTGCAGAGTCCATTTTGCCATGTAAGATATCATCTTCACAGGTTCTGGATATTAGTACATGGAGATGTTTAGGGAGGCATGATTCTCAGATAGATAGATAGATAGTGGAATGTCATCCTTTTCTGGACTCTGCTCTGTTTCATTGATCTATGTGTCTCTCCATTCATCGCCACCACACTGTCTTCATTATTGTAGCTTTATAGTAAGTCTTAAAGACAGGTAGTATGATTCTTCCAATTTTTTTTCCAAAATTGTTTTGGCTATTCTAGTTTCTTTGCTTTTCCATAGAGTTTTAGAATAATCTTGTCTGTAGCTACAAAGAAGCCAGATGGGATTTTTAAATGGATTTTTATTAAATCTCTAGACCAATTTGGGGAGAATTGGTGTCCCTATTACGTTGATTCTTGTAGTTGATGAACACAGTATATCTCTCCATTTATTTAGATCTTCTATGATTTATTTCATATGCATTTATAGCTTTCAGCATTCAGACACTGTACATCTTTGATTAGATCAGTGGTTCCCTATCAGGGGTGATTTTGCCCTTAAGGGGACATTTGGCAGTAACTAGAGGCATTTTTATTGGTCACAATTGTGTGGGGCTGGGGAGTGCTACTAGCTTGTGGTCGGTAGAGATTAAGGACACTACTAAACATCCTAAAGTACACAGAACAGCCCCTCCCATAAGAAAGAATTATCTAAACCAAAATGTCAGTAGTGCTGAAGGTTGAGAAACCCTGGGTTAGATTTAACTTAAGGATTTATTTTTGTGGGGAGGGGTGTTGTAAATTTTTTAAAATTTTGGTTTCCAGTTGTTCATTGCTTGTATATTGATACATTAATAATTGTTCATTTGTATTGCTCATTATAATATATTGATAATTGTATTGATAATTATTGATATATTTGGAGTTTGGTATACCATTTTATTATCTGCTAGTTGCCTCTTTATTTTGTTGCATTGTTTCACTTTTCCTGCTATCTTTTGCAGTATTTGAACAGGTTTTACTATCCCATTTTAATGTATCGTGCCTTTTGGTCAATCTCTTTGTATACTTTTTTAGTAGTTGCTCTAGGAATTACAATATTCATACTTAACTTTTCACAGTCTACTTAGAATCGATACTTTATCACTTCAAGTAGAATGTAAAAACCTTCCTACCCTTTAAGTCCCTTTACCTTCCCTCTTTATGTTTACAGGTCATCTTACGTATTACATCTACATACATTGAAAACCCCATCAGTCAGTGTTTTAAATTTTGCTTTTAACCATCAAACATATTTTGTTGAACTTAAGAGAAGAATATGCTACTATATTTGCATAGATATTTACTATTTCTGTTGCTTTTCCTTCATTGCTAATGTTCCAGGATTCATTCTGCTTCTATTTCCTAAGTGTATGAAGAATTTCCTTTAGCAGTTCTTTTAGAGCAGGTCTGCTGGTGATTAATTCTTATTAGTTTTCTTTAATCTGAGAATGTCTTGATATTCCTTTCATTTGTGAAGGCTAATTTTGCTGGTTATAGGATTCTAGGTTAACAGTTCTTTTCTTTTACCACTTGAAAAATGTTGTGCCACTTCCTGCTAGCTTCCCTGGAGATCTACTGTCTTCAAATTGTTTTTCCCTTATACTTAGTGTATTATTTGTATCTAGCTCTTTTCAGATTTTTTTCTTTGTCTTTAGCTTTCAGAAACTTAATCATGATGTGTCTTGGTGTGGATTTCTTTAAGTTTATCCCTATTTGGGGTTGCTCAGCTTCTTGAATTCTTGGGTTTGTCTTTGCCAAAGTAGAGGATTTTTTTATTTCTTTGAATACTTTTTCCAGTTTCACACTTCTATTCTTCTGGTACTCTGAAGAGGAATACTGGATCTTTTGTTATGGTCCCATAGGTTCCTGAGTCTTGATTACTGTTTATTTTTTTAAGTCTGTTTTCTCTCTGTTGTTCATATTGAGTACTTTCTATTGTTCTATCTTCAAGTTAATTGATTCTTTCCTTTGTCCTCCCCATTCTGCCATGGATCCCATCCATTCAAGTTTTTTTTTTTAACTTCAGCTATATTTTTCAGTTTCAGATTTTTCATTTGTTTCTTCTTTTATGTCCTCTATTTATTTGCTGAGACATTCTATTTTTGTTGATTTAAGCATGTTCATAAATGCTCCTTGAAGCACTTTTATGATAGCTACTCTGAAATTCTTGTCAGATAGTTCTAACATTTGTGTCTATTTATTGTATTTTCTTATTCAAGTTGATATCTTAGTCATTCTTGGGATGATGAGTGATTTTTGATTGAAACCTGGACATTTGGGATATTATGTTATGAGACTCTGGATCTTATTTAAATCTTCTGTTTAGCAGGCCTCCTGTGGCACTGCTCCAGTGGGGATGCCTCATTACTGCAAGTGTGGGTGAAAGTCCAGGTTCTTACCTTGGCCTCCATTTATTCCTAGGGAAAGGGACTCCTTACAACTGCTAGGTGGGGTAGGAGTTCAGGTACCTCAGGAAGATGAAAGACAAACGATGGACTAGGAGAAAATATTTGCAAATCATATAACCAACAAAGGCCTATATCTAGAATATCTATAAAGAATTCCTAAAACTCAACAACAAAAAACCAATGCAAATGTAAAATGTACAAAAGACACAAACAGATATTTCATCAGCGAGGATATATGGATGGCAAATAAGCACATGAAAAGATGTTCAACATCATTGCTGTTATGGAAACACAAATTAAAACCACAATGAAATATCACTATATACCTATTAAAATAGTTTCAAAATTTTAAAAAATAGTGATGATACCAAATGTTGGTGAGGATGCAGAGGAACTGGATCACTCATACTTTACTGGTGGGACTATAAAGTGGTACAGCCACTCTGAAAGAGTATGGCAGTTTATTAAAAAGTTCAGTGTAGGGCTTCCCTGGTGGCGCAGTGGTTGAGAATCTGCCTGCTAATGCAGGGGACACGGGTTTGAGCCCTGGTCTGGGAAGATCCCACATGCCACGGAGCAACTAGGCCTGTGAGCCACAGCTACTGAGCCTGCGCGTCTGGAGCCTGTGCTCCGCAACAAGAGAGGCCACGATAGTGAGAGGCCCGCACACCGCGATGAAGAGTGGCCCCCGCTTGCCACAACTAGAGAAAGCCCTCACACAGAAACGAAGACCCAACACAGCCAAAAATTTAAAAAAAAAAAAAAAAAAAAAAGTTCAGTGTAGACTTACCATATGACTTAGCAATTACACTCTTGGGCATTTATCCCAGAGAAATGAAAACTTATGACCACCTGTATGAAAATGTTCATAAAATCTTCATTTATAATAACCCCAAACTAGAAACAACCAAAATATCCTTCAGGGATGAGTGGTTGAATAAATTATGTTACATCTATGGAATACTACTCAGCAATAAAAAGAGATGCGCTATTGATATATGCATCATCCTTGATGAAGGAATATAAAGAGGTAGCACAGGGAAGTTCTTTTGTGGTGAGGGGATAGTTCTGTATCTTGATTGTGGTGATGGTTACATGGATCTGAACATGGGATAAAATTGCATGGAACCACAGAGGTGACACATAAAACCACACACATACACTAATACACATTTAAAAATGATGAAAACTGCATGAGTTCTGTAGCCTAGTTAACAGTAATGTGCCAATGTACATTTTTGGTTTTGATATGGAACTACAGCTATATAAGATGTCATCATTAGGAGATGCTGGGTTAAGAGTTATGAGTCTGTGTACTACTTCTGCAACTTCCTGTCAGCTTATAATTATTTCAAAATAAAAAGTTTTTAAAAATTCACAGTTGTCTGAGGTGATTTAAGTCTAGTTCTGCTGAAAGCAGAATATTAGGGAAAACCAATATTTGCCACCCCCCCATCCCCAAAATATCACAAGGTCAATGGAACCCACATGTATATACTAATAAAAACATCTACATATAATCCTTTCCAGTTCTTTAGTGTTTTTCCTTTTCTTTTAAAAATTACTTTTATGGGAAAACTGACAGTAATCAACAATTATCATTACAGGTAGTGCTGTGTTCTTAGCGCTATGCTTACTGCTCTTTTCCTGCCAGTGAAAACACAGGCAGATGACATTCACATTCTTTACATACTTGTAAGGATGCTCCCAAATTTGACCAAACGCAAACACATTTTCAAAAAAAATAAAATTGCACAATTTTCCTGGTGATACATGAGTTTCAGTCAGACTCACTCTGTGGCAAAGATATAATGGGCTGTGTGTTGTGAGAATTGCATGCTAGCTATAACTATCACTTTTTCTCCCACTCAAGAAAGTGTATTGGAATGCAAGTGAGGGGATTTGGCCTTAAATGGAAAACCTGGAATCTCTTCAAATTTATTTAAATTACTTATGCCATACTTTTCAACTGTAACTGGTTTAAGCATTGCATTTGAGAGTATCCATTTTAGGCTGCAAAAGTAATAAAATAATGTTGTCCCTGCCTTATTAAACTGCTGATATGGCTATGGTATACAGGAAAAAATTCTGAATTTCAGGACAGACCTGGATTTTAATCCTAGCTCTGCTGCTTACTGAACAAGTCATTAAACCTCACAGAACCTGAGTTTTCTCAATTATAGGGGTAATACCCATTTCATAGACTTATTTCGTTCAGCTCTTACCTTTGTGAAAGGTACCTAGCACCATATCTGACTCATATAGCTGTTGTTCACAAAATGTTTGTTTGCTGCAAAAAGTTTCTACTGAGTTATCCATACACATGCACCTGAAGACAAAGTGAATGATAAATATATAATAAAAATTATAAATACTGTGGTTTAAACTATAAAAATGAGGGTTGGAAAATGGAAAGTGCCAAAAGTGCTGCAGGTTTTAGAGAAGGCATCATGATGGGAATGAGATTCAGAGTGGGTTTTGAAGAACAGAGAAGTGGAGGGGTAAATTGGGCAGGGAGACCATTTCAAGTAGAAGCAGAAGTCTGAGGATATATGATTATATGGGAATCAAAATTGAGAAATTTATACTACTTGAAACCTGCTATTCTATTAGATTATATTTGGGAACTTATAAATCTTAAAGTTTTAAGCAATTTTTTCCATAGTGTTACATTTTAAAAGTATTCCAACATTTGCTGTCTATTTTAATGATATTGAATATTAGAGTACCTGCTTGGTTGCTAAGACACTTGTATACCTTACTTTGAAATCTTGATTGGTAAGGTTTACATAGCTCCTGTCAGTTGTAGCTAAACTTAGGCTTGTTGATGATAAATTCTTTCTGTTTAATAAAGATGAGTGATATAATAATGGAACATTAACGAGAGCTGGGATTTCAGTATTTTTGTTAAGTCTTATAGAATTGTTTTCACATGTTATTAATGTATATGAATTTAATTTCTTCAAAGAAAGCTTTGCCAGTCTTACCAACTTCCTATTCCTAAATGATGGTTGGTGTTTTTAATAGTATAACTTTGTAGAAAATATGAAATGTGAGTGATTGACTAACTTGTCTTGAATATATGAAAGCATTATACCCTTTATTTATTTATTTATTTATTTCGGTGTATTCTCATGGAGAAATAGGTTGGTTTTTGAAAGCTTAGTTTGGTATTCATTGGGTTTTCTTTTATATGGTGTTGGAGCAAAGGGATTTTTTTCTGGGGCAAATAGATCTATCAATGTTGGGTTTTTTTCCCCCTGAGTGGTGAATCAGCTACAGATACTTGTAATTTATCTGCTTTTGAGATCCTTTTTTGCTGTATAATTTCAGTTTTACCATTATCTTGGTGAACAAATAATTTTACTTATATTTATTGAATACCTGCTATATACAAAGCATTGTACTTATATACAGAAATAACTACAGTATAAGGCAGTTTGCTGTAAGTGTCATGAGCTCTGTAGGATTTTAGATAATGGAGAAAGCATTTTTGAGTGGATGATCAGGGGTGATTTCATGGAGGCAGGAGCATTTGACTAATGCACACAGCTTGTAAATGAATATTAAC